>NC_047664.1:75072603-75247603 GCF_011762505.2 Arvicanthis niloticus | reverse complement strand
TTCTTTCTTGTCAGTGTGCAGCTATTCACGTTCCCTCCTTTCCTGTTGAATATTAACACTTCAGATTCTTCTTAGCTTTTGCTCTAGTGAAAAGTTTCTTCTTTAAATGTTATGTCATTTTCCTGCCATAGCCTTGACCACTGTATTACTCTCTTTCCAGCATACAGTCCCAAGCATGTGTGGACACAGTCTCACGTCTTTGTGTCTCATTGTACAATCTGGGTTATTTTTCATGACCTCATGTGGCTGCTGCTTTCTTTGCGGAGTAAACATATGATTTCTGTCTTCCCCTTTCTTGGTTACTCTGGTTCCTAAGGAGCCACCACTCTTTTCTTAGTACTTGCCACAGTGTATTGTACATTAACCTAAAGCCTTAGCAGATGGTGTCTACGTCTCAGTCCTCACTGGCCATTTGAAGAACTCAGTACATGACAGGTAGTGTGCTGCTTGTTGATTCAGTGAATGGGTTGGCTGATAAGTGTGGGCGACAGAAAGAAGCAGTCAGCATTTCTGCTTTAGTGTGCTGTGTGACTGTTATGTTTACAGACTTCCTTTCTGATGTTTTTCTTCCACTTGTTGTCTCTGGGCATCTGTCGCATCGCCTTCCATGGAATTTTCCACTGTTGTCCTCATGGCTCTGCATTTCTGATGCCTTGTCTTTCTAACAGGTTCGTGCATGCCTCCTTTTCTTACTTACACTCTGCTGCTCTATTGATCTGTCACCTTTGGTTATGCCTTGCATATCGAGCTCAGTTACTGAGTTCTGTAGACCTTAGAGTCTTAGCCTCTGTCTTATTTTCACGTCATTTTGCAAACAAGACCACGTATTTCCTACAGCCCAGTGCACTGGGGTTGCAGAGGCACAGTGCTATGCCAGGTTTGTCCCCGGTTTATCTCCATCCTGGGGACTTGAGCTTTGCTCTTGTGCTGCAAGTGCTTTGCCCACTGAGCCAACTCCCAGCCCTTCTCTATGCTTTTTAGATGCCCTACTTCTCTTGCTATGATTCCTAGAACTCATTCTTAGGTCCACTTTATAGAATACAGTTTCTCCTCGTGATCCAACTCTTGCAGAGGTGCACAAAGGATGCTTCTGTCCCTCCACCTTACTGCCTCCTCGCTGGTCAGCCCCTAAGGTTGGTCAAATGAGTAACATTTGCATCATGGCCATTCTGAAGAGGAGCTGACTGCCTGTACAATTTCATGCTGCTGTCTGATTGGTGTTAAAGCCCCAACACTTGTGACCACCATCATTTTTATGTTATTAGTGCAAATACAGCGTAGTAGCAGAACTTCAATATTATCAACATAGTTTTGACCATGCCTGAAAGTGTGTCAGGAACATGGGTTTGTGGGGACATCTATGAGAATCATATTGTAAAGATTGCCATTTTCTATGAGATTTAAAATTGACACAATTTCTTAGAGATTGAGTCACTGTTAGATGTTTAAAAAGAGACAATTCTGACAGGTCAGCAAATTCGAAGTGGTTAGCCTGAAACACTCGAGCATATATATGATCAACAGGTGGACTTAGGAGGAGGGGTGGCTGGAGAGAGGGAGAGAGAGAGGGAGAGAGAGAGAGAGAGAGAGAGAGAGAGAGAGAGAGAGAGAGAGAGAGAGAGACAGAGAGACACAGAGAGAGACAGACTTAGTTTGTACATGGAACAACAGAAATTACTGTAAATAAACCTACAGTCATACACTGGATGGAGCTTGGGGAGTCTTGTGGAAGAGTTGGGGGGAAGGATTGAGGGACCCAAAGAGGATAGGGACTCCACAGGAAGACCAATAGAGTCAATTAACCTGGACCCTTGGGGCTCCCAGGGTTAATTAAAGAGTGAACCACCAATTAAAGAGTGAGCATGGGCGGCACCTAGGCTCCGCCCATATGTGGCAGATGTGCAGCATGGTCTTCATGCAGGTCTCCCAACAACAGGAGAGGTGGCTGACTCTGAACCTGTTGATTGCCTGTGGATCCCATTCTCCTAAACTGAGGCTGCCTTGTCTGGCCTCAGTGGGAAAGGATGCACCTAGCCATACAGAGAATTGATATGCCAGGGTAGAGTGATACCCAGGGGGATCTCCTCCTTCCCAGAATGTTCCGCGCGCCTCCCGTGTCCCCTTTTCACCCGTGGAAGAGAAGCACGAGAGGCAGAATTCGGGTAGTTACCACAGCGAGGGTTTAATCTTGTATGAGCAGACGTGAAGAACGTGGAAGGGCCAAAGACAGGAAGGGGCACAGCTTAAATACACCCTAGAGTGACGTGTTCACTTCTGATTGGCTGTTCACTCATCACCCCATATTATGCCCTGGGATGGGCAGTGACTTTTGGCCCGCTTTTGCCTTTTTGCACCTGTGCAGTTAATTGTTTACTAGTGAAGAGGACACGATGTCCGCACCATCTTGGAATGGCGAATATATCACCGCTGACCACGGCTTCCTACACCAGAAGAGAGGGAAGAGGGAAATGGGGGAAGGACTGTGGGAAGGGGGACTGGGAAGAGGGGGGCAGTTGTTGGGATGTAATGTGAATAAATATATAAATTAATGAAAAACAATAGTAATTAAAGAAGAAGGGTCTTAAATTTGGGCGTGAGTGATTATGAACAGGAGGAATTGGGTAGAAGTTATATAAATAATAGTGCTCATGTAGGGAATTCTCAAAGAGTCAAATATCCAAATTAAAAAAGGACGTAGAACTCAGGGAATTTTTTTCTAGAGATTATACAGAGTTCAAGATAAAATACCACTTTTTTAAAAATTGAAAACATAATTGTAAGCTGGGTGTGATGGTGTATAGACACCTGGAATCTCAACACCTGGTAAGCTGGTGAAGGAAGAACAATAGTTGGGGGATAGCTTGGGCTAGGTAGAGAATTCCAAGCCAGCATGGGATACAAAGCTAGACCTTGTTTCAGGAGACAAAAACTAAATTTAAAAAATGCAGAATAGTTATTATGTATATTTTATTAGGTTCTTACAGGTTGTGTACATCAGATTGTAGACTATTCAAAATTATTTCATATCGTATAAAATCCCAGCTATGAGGCTACATTTTGAATGACTGAGTGTATTTGTGTAAGTAAACAATTATTGTGTGTGCAGCACAAACAGTGAGCCAGAGACCAACAAGCGAGGTATTTACACAAGTAATTCATTACTACCTATGAATTTATCAAATTAAATCAACACCACCCAGATATATGAGTATTGCAATCATATTAGAAAACTAGACCTGTGACCTTACTGAGCACAGCATACTAATGAGCAGTGCTGCCGACTCACCTAGGTCGGATCAGTGCAGGGACACTGTTTCCACCCCACCTGGAGTAGGCATCCCAGGACAAAGGACAGTGGACTCCCGACCTGCTGGTCTTTGGGTCTTGAGTTCAATACCAGCCTCCTGCTTTACATGGCACTTTTGCCTTGCTCCTCATCCAGGGCCAGCTTTGTGTGGAGAGCAAGCTCTGCACCTTATCCTCAGCCAGGTTTTTGTGCCTTGCAGAGTGTGATCTCTCTGTCTCTGTCTCTGTCTCTGTCTCTGTCTCTGTCTCTGTCTCTGTCTCTGTCTCTCTCTCTCTCTCTCTCTCACCCGCCCCCTCAGATTGTTTTGGCTTATGAAAAACCAACTCTTAATTTTACTCATTTTTTAAAAGTAGGCTTTCTGTTCTTTATTGGGCTTTTTCCCCCCTGATATGCATTAGTTTTTTCTTTCTGCTAACTTCAGTTTTGTTCTTTTTCTAGTTCTATGAGGCTCAATGTTAGACTATTTGGGATCTAAAGTTTTATTAGTGTAAACTTACCATTTAGAATGTTGCATCTATAGATTTTGATCAGTTTTGCTTATTTTTTCTAAGAAGGTTTTATTTTTATTATGTGTGTATTAGTGATAGAGAGACACAGAGACAGACAGACACATGCACAGAGGCATAGAGAGAGGGACACACATGCACAGATGCTCACAGAGAGGGACATACACACATAAAGAGACACAGAGTGACAGAGAGACAGAGAGGGATACACACTTTGAATGGTACCACGTTTGAAACCTCAAAGCCCCCTCCCAGGGCTTTACTTCCTTTACCAAGCACACACCATCTAGACCTTCCCAGACATTTCTGTCAACTCAGTGCCAAGTGCTGAATGTCAGTGCCTATAGATGGTAGTTATTATTCAAACTAATATATTGTGTATGTGAGAGTACGTGCGTGCATGTGTGTGTGTGTGTGTGTATGCGTGCGTGCATGCTGGAGAGGGAGGAGGAGAGGGAGAGAAGGAGAGAAGGAGAGAAGATGAACATAAGTGCATGTCTGTGGAGACCAGACCAGCAGTATCACACTTCCCTGGAACTAGAGTTACAGGAGGTTGTAAACTAAATTCTCATCTTCTGCAAGAGCAGTTAGTGCCCTTAACTGCTGAGCCAAGTTATGTCTAAATTTTCCTTTTGGGTTTGTCTACTGGCTTCTCAGGAGGAGTGTGGTGTTTAACTTCTGCATGTTTGTGAATTTTCTAAGATTCCTTCTGCTGTTGATTCTAACTTCACGCTGTTGTGGTTGGAAAGCATACACCAAACCATTCCAATCTTGAACTCATTAACTTGGTTTGTGCTGTAATATTGTGTCTCTCTGAGAGAATGTTTCTTGCTGGAGTGTTCTTGCATGCTAGAGAAGCACACATATTTTACCACGACTGAACAGATGGCTTCATACGTGTCCATTAGGTCTAACTGGACTAAATAGGGTATTGAAGTCTCCTATTATTAAACTAGAGCCTAATTATCTTTTTAAAAAGATTTCTTAATATTTGCTTTACTATTTAATGTTTTGGTATATATTTATGCTCAGATTTTAAAGATTGGTTTACTTTATGTGTATGAGTATTTTGCCTGCATGTATGTACACCACTGCATGTGTTTGGTACCCATGGAGTTCAGAAGATGGGTACCCTTGAACTGCAGTTAGGAGATTGCTAGGAACCACCCTGGGGGTGCTGGGAACCAAACCCAAGTCCTCTGCAGGAACAAGTGCCCTCAAACACTGAGCTATCGCTCATAGCTTCTTGATGTATTTAAGTGTTTTCACTTCTTGCAACGGTTTTGTCTTATAAAGTATAGACTGTTTTTGTTTTCCGTTGTCCAGTACGTATGTGAGCTCCTTCTTCATCTTTTCATTTTAAGTCCATGTGTGTCTTTTAAGTCAGAAGGAGTCTTCTATAGGCCACTTTAACTATTCCTATCCAGGTTCCTACTGGGTGAAAACTTGCTCCATTCACTTGGTTCTATGGTTGTTTCTGGTTCATTACTCCGTGCTCGTTGTTTATCTTTGTGCTGTGTTTCTTTTCTGCATGTGAAGCTCCAATTCCTGTTTTTTTCCTGTTTGTGCATCTGCTGCAGGCTGTGTTCTGTAGTTACCATGAGGCTCACAGAAGACAGATTGTTATAATAGACTATTTTAAGCTTGTAACAGCTTTGATCACAAACAAATGCCTTGGCTTTTCCCCTTTTCCTAAATTTATATTTTTGTGTTTACAATCAACATATTTTTTGTATATTCCTTTAACTTAACTATAGTTGCAGTTGGTTTTTTTTTTTGAAAATTTTAGCATTTGGCATTCATACTAGAGACTTAAGAGGCTTTCATACTAAAGTATTCCGAAGTTGACAATGTATTCATCTCTACTAATGAGTTTATAGTTTGGGGGACTTTCCTGATAGTAATTACCATCATTTCCTTTCTAAATGAAGACTTTCCTTGAGCCAATTTCTAAGGAAGGCTGGTCAGTAGCAGAATTTTGCCTAGCTCTAAGGAAGGCTGGTCAGTAGCAGAATTTTGCCTAGCGTGGATGAAACCCTAGGTTCAGTCTCCAGCACTGTATAAAACTTGGCTTGGTGGTACATGCTTGTAATCTCAGCATTCAGAGGGTAGAGGCAGGAGGATCAGAAGTTCATTCTGAAGTCACTCTGACTAAAAAAAAATTTATAAGATAGACCAACTTAGAAAGTGGATCAGGATTGCCATGAACCTGAGACCAACCTGAGCTACATAGTAAGTTCTAAACCTGCCTGGGCTATGTAAGGAGTGAGACCCTGCCTCAAACAGACAATCGAGATTCATGAGCTGCACCTGGTGCTGATGAATTTCCTAAATTTGCTTGTCTAAGAAAGAGCTTATCTCTCCATTTCTGTGGCAAATCCTCCCTTCCCCATTCCTCACTGGCCGTCTCTCCAACAGTCCACCTCTATTCCTCGCTACTCTCTCCTTTATATAGCTTCTTACACACACACACACACACACACACACACTCACACACACACACATACACACACATACACAGACTGTTAAATTGAGACTCTACATCTGGAAGCATTTCAGTTCACATAATGCACTTTAGTTCCATCCATTTCCCTGCCAGAGCCATGCTTTTACTTTTCTTTAAAGCTGAATAAGCTTCCATTGTATGTTTGCACGTTTTCTTTCTCCATCTTCTGTTGGTAGGAATGTAGGCTTAGGTCCATTTCTTAGATATTGCAAATACTGCAACAGAAAGTGTGGACATGCTAGGATCTCTGTGGCCTGCTGACTTAGCATTCTATGGATGTGCACCTAGGAGTGCAATAGCTAGATCATATGGCAGTTCTATTTTAATATTAAATTATTTTATTTATTTATTTAGTGTGTGCATATGTATGTATGAGTGCATGTGAGTGAGGTCACGGAACATGTTTGAACGTCAGTTCTTGCCTTCTGCCTTATTGAGGCAGGGTCTGGCTTCCTACTTCTGCACCGTTACATCAGGTTATCTGACCACAGAACTTCCGTACTCTGTACCCTGTTTCTGCCTCCTGTCTCTGAGTAGTAGTGCTGAGATTATAAATATATGTCACTGCAGCTGGCTTTTATATAGGTTCTGGCGATGAAATTGGTGTGACATGCTGGTTTTCTCTCTCTCTTTGCTGGCTTTTCTGTCCAGGTTGTTGTGCTTTTCTTTTTCTCCATGTCTGGCTTAGGTTCATTTGCTTGACTGTGCTCTCTCTGAGGCTACTGATTGCTTTTACTAGTAAACTTCAAAATCTTCACACAGCATTTTATCCATTTTAGTGTCTATGAATTCAGTAGTTGGAAATTATGATCGTTTAAAGAAATTGTGTGCCCACCCTTTTAAGACTTCTTGTGTCATTGTGGTGCAGTGCGCACATCTGTTTAATATATCCTTAGAATCAATTAGTGAAGACTAAAGACTGTTTTAACAGCAACACCACAATGTACCAGATACAAAAATACTACAAAAACTGATTAAAGCATACTAGTATATCTCCAGTCACTAAACCAGACACTGGGGAAACTGATGTAGAATTTTCTATGAAGTTAAAATTCATTTAGGGTAAATGTGGAAGTAATACATGTATGAGGTGAAAAAATAAAAGGATATGTGGCAAAAGGAAAATACAGGGAAGCAAGATTGTACAAATGAAAAGGAGAGGAGAGGAAAGGTATGGAGGAAGAAAATGAGATGTCAGAAGAGAAGGAAAATAAAGCAAAATTTCAATCATGAGTAAGTGTGAGCACAGAATGGACAGGAGAGGGGTCATCAGTTACAGTAGCTGCCATTCCTACAGAGGACCTGGGTCTCATTCTCAGCACACACTTGATGGTTCATAACCATCCGGTCCCAGTCCCAGGGGACGCTCTGCCCTCTATTGACTTCATTTGGAATCAGGCATACACATGGTACACATGCATACATACAGGCAAAATGTACACATAAAATAAAACCTAAAAACAAAAAAGCAAAAACAAACAAACAAACAAAAAAAAACCAAACCTGAATTAGATACATCTATAAAGGTGAATAAAAAGGAAAATGCAAATTTTAAGCGTAAAGAAAACAATAACAACAATAAAAACATGCAGTAAGATAAAGTGCGAACAGCACAGAAAGTACAGTTGGCTATAAAAAGCCTGGAAGGGCATGGAGATGCTAGTGAGCATGAGGGAGGGGAAAGAAAGAATACAGCTGCCCAGTGAAAACAGCGAGTAAATAAAATGGATGAACTACCCAGAGGACAAGCTTGTGACTGGGACACAGCCGTGCAGGGCTGGGACTGAGGGCTTTTTATTTTGTAATGGTTTTGGTGCCAGGCCCAGGACTTCATAGTTGAGCTCAGGCTCCAAGAAACTAAAAGGCAGAGGGAAGGGGCTGGGGAGTGCCTCTTTTGAGGTTTGTTGCCTCAGGGCAGTGAGCTGCAACAGTGTGGCTTGGGAATGGTGTCCTACAGAGTCTGGGAGATGAAGGGATGCTGTGGTTGGTTACTGGTCCCCATCAGGTCCGCCTGCAAGTAGTTATGCACCCTAGAAATAGCCCTTATTCCAAGATGACACAAACACCACAGCATCGTGCTCCACCGTGTGTCAAGACACACTGTGATCCATATATACCACCGCCCAACATGTGGGTCCTGGGATTGAACTCCGGTCCTCAGGCTTGGCAGCAGGCACCTTTACCTGCTGAGCCATCTCTTCAGCCCAAACCTCCGATGTCCTAGAATTCCATCTGGATGCAGTGAAGACACATCGTCAGAGGCTTATCAATTTACTCTTTCCCCTATCCCTCTTCTAATATCTCAACGCCCTTATTCAGCTTGAAGAAGTTAATGAAGATTCAGTGCCCCTATTCCTTGGGCTTGGGGACTAAGGTGATTAATATTGGTCTGTCTTTCTAGGGAAAAATAGTGGTTTTGTTGGAACAGGGAGGATTAGCTAGGACTTATTGCATAGCCATAACCTATTGGTAGAAATCTGTATAATTAATATCAAGATGAAGTTATAATTTCTTAAATGGTACAAAATTTGATTTCAAATTTAAGGTTTTCATTGGTATGAGCTTCTTATTGATATAAAAGTGAGATGAATATTGATACTCTCATGGGCATTGTGCCTGTATAACATATTTAGGAATACAAGGCTTAGACCCAGTCCTTCTTTAACTGTTTTGGGATGGTTAGCCTATGAGTTAAGGGACTATAGCAAATTCAGGGCTTTGAATTTATTGTTAGGGTGTTTTCCATATTTTATTTAGAAATAGCTGAGAGGAGTTAACAGACAACAGTCCAGGTTACCTTACATGGATAGTTGGTTTTCAAAACGTCAGAAGTCCACAGAATTGACGTTACAAATATTTCTATATTAATGTTCATTTTGATTAGAGACCTGTCTGCTCCTGACAGCTTCCTGTTGTGGATTCTAAGAAGAAATTGAGCATCCTTGGAGTTACTCCAGTTGTGCAGTGACAGCCATTAGGCAAGAATTGCCTCTTTCCATCTACAGACAAATTACTGTCCAGAAAAGGACACACATGCAGAATAGTTGACTGATTATATCTGCCTAGACAGAGTAATCAGCCCTTAATAATTCTGCATCATTAAGTGTAGCGCACAGCCTCACCCATAAGGAGCACGCCACACTCAGGATTCTTCTGACAGCATTTATTGAACAGCTCTCAGGATGGTGAGGTGGAGGGAAGGACGCCGAGCTCAGAAAGCCCACTGCTTAAATAGAGCTTTGGGAGATGTGCAGATCCCTCATTGGCTCAAATCTTTCATCCAATTGTCATACTCGGTTTTCATGCCATGCGCAGGCGCATTCTCAAGTAAAGCTTCTGTGAAGAACCAGGAAGCAGAAGCCTGCGCCATCTTTTAATGGCAAATGCGGCTCCTCACATCTCCTCCTTCCTTATTAAACTGCAACAACAATCGAGGGCTGTTAGGTTGCCGATCTAGCCCACCGTTCTACCGATAGGCGTTCAAGGCAGTTAAACAGTACAAGACCCTCCAACACCTTTTATCCCGTGCAATGGGAACCTGAGCCCCGGGAAGTGTGGAGGACCACCACTAGGATACCTGGTGCAATGGGAACACGGGCCCTCAGGATATCCTATCAAGTGATGGTGTCTCATTGTTTAAGCAGATTCAACCAGGCTTGAGGGGATGTTCCCTGCTCCACGGCAAGCAATGCTTGCGTGATCACCACCTTATCCTTTTGATGTTGTTTGAATTTGCAGAGCAACCAGAGGGTAAGCAGCACTCACCCAAAGATCATGCAGCCAAATAACCCTACCCCCACCCATTCCTTACTGCCCGAGTAAAATTTTCATATTGAATGAAGGTATTTATATACACAAGCAGGAGAACACAGGTGAAAACACTTTACCACGTGCACCATACAGCTGAGGTCACTAAATAGCAAAACAAGCTATGTGGGATAAACAATATATTTATCAAAGTGTGCTTCAGCTGTTATAGGCTTTTGACAACCAAGTCTTTCATCAGGGTATATGGTTCCAGATGGCTGCAAAGTTGATCTAGCCACTTTCTACTAAAGCCATCAGTTTGAACAGCATGAACCCGAGAGACAAAAGACTTAATATCTAAACCGTTGATATAAAAGCAACACTCTTTAAGGCAACACACAACTTCCCCTGTTGGAGAAGTGAAAGGTCTAAGCCTTGTACCCACAAATTTATACCAATGAAATCCTTGAATTTTGCATCAGCTTAGTAACAATTATACAGATTAAGACAGTCTAATATTAACCACCTCAGTCCCCAAGTCCAGGGAATTGGGGCGCTGACTCTTCATTAACTTCTTCAAGCTGAACATGGGCGTTGACTTTTAGAAGAGGAATGAGGGGAAGGGTAAATTGATAAGCATCTGAAGTCTGTCTTAACTGCATCCAGCTGGAAGTCCAGGGCATCAGTGAACATGCAGGTGATAAGATTCATTCTCCAAAGCTGTGTATTCTGCAATATACAAATCTCAAAAACAAATTTTAGTATCTAGATAATTATTTTGTTTGACTCTCTGGAATCTAGTGTTCTGGAGGCCTACCTCTGTCATGTCTGATCCATATAATTCTGGAAGACATAACTACTACCTTAATGACCTCATCAGAAAACTCACAGAAAAACCTTTTTTTCCAAATTAGCCTTTCCTTAAGCCAGTAACCAGAAAAACCTTTACATTGAGTTTTTATCCAGAAAAATATTATACAACTCAGAATCACACCCATTTTGAAAGTTAAATCAATTAACATTATCATTCTGCTTAGCTCTGTCTAGAGCAGCCTTCTATTTATTCCTCACGTCTTTAAAGCCTTTTTCATCTGTTTTTACTCACTTATTTCTTGCCCCATTTTTGTTACTATAACATTTATTTATCTGTTTGGCTCTCGACTCAGAGCAGCCTGCAATTTACTCCTTGCATCTTTAAATCTTTTTTTCATCTGTTTCTGCTTATTTTTTTTTCTTGCCCCGTTTTTGTTACTATGCAATCACCTTTGTTTCACTTCCGAATTCAACCAGCTCCGTCAGTCGACTGGTTCTCCAGCGCAGGAGTGAGGATGACCGCTTCCAATTCCTGTGGTGTCCTTCACTGTATCCCGCTTACTGGAGCTCTAACGTTGAGGCTCTGTCCAAATTAGCCTTTCCTTCTTAGTTTTCTTCTCTATCCTAGTTTTCTTTTCTATTTTATTAGCGCTCTCTCCCTTTTCTGCTTCTGATAGGCTATCTTGTTGTTAAGCCAAACAAGATCCACCATACCTTGCAGAAAAGCGTCTAGACTCTCCACGCCGCCAGTTCTGAATCCTCTGCGAGCCAACAGGGTCCTTCGTGACTGGTCAAAACCCCAAGATGTTCGGCTTCATCCCGGGTTTCAGTTCCACTTGTGATGTGCTACCTCGCCGATAAGGAGCATGCCACACTCAGGATTCTTCTGACAGCATTTATTGAATAGCTCTTCAAGATGGAGAAAAGGGGACGGACTCCTAGCTCAGAAAGCCCGCTGCTTAAATAGAGCTTTGGGAGACGTGCAGATCCCTCATTGGCTCAAATCTTTCATCCAATTGTCATACTTGGTTTTCATGCCATGCGCAGGCGCATTCTCAAGTAAAGCTTCCGTGAAGAACCAGGAAGCAGAAGCCTGCGCCATCTTTTAATGGCAAATACGGCTCCTCACAACTAAGGTCTGTCAGATGATTCTGGGCCAGAAGGCTGAAGATTTGATGCTCCAATATTCAGTAGTATAGGGGCTTTCCAGGTGTTCAGCGGTCTCTATAAATTGGCTAAGTTTTAGAAGCTATGCTTTGTGCTTCCCATAATTTCAGTTAACTCAAATTTCTGACGGGGTTGAAGACCTATAGTCTCATAGCCAATCCTGGTTATTTACTTTGAGAGAAAAGATCTGAGTGGATGGTTTTCAGCTGACATTCATTCTAAAGCCAAGAAAAAAGCCAGGTTCAGAACTAAGTGTTTTAGTTAGGAGAGATGACAGAGGTTCTGGTTAGTCAACAAAATGATGGACTGGGTATTAGGACTATCTTGTACCTCACTGGTACAATTAGGAATAATTATGCTCTAATTGCATTTTGAGAGAAAAAAAATTTATTTTAACAGGAAGGGTGAAGCTAGGTGATGAGAGAGAGAAAGAGAGAGAAAGAGAGGGGGCATGGAGGCAGATGTTCACGTGTCTCCACCAGTCAAAGAGCGTTTATATATCTAGGTTGGGTTACACTCCTGATTGACCATTACCAAACTTATAAAGCCTTTGATTAACATTTTAAAAAATGTATAAAAGCAAAAGGAAAAAAGGGGCATGGGATAGGGTTTTTCTAGGAAGGGGAAATGGGGAAAGGGGATGGCATCTGAAATGTAAATAAAAAATATGAAAAAAAAAAGACATACTGTGAGCTCCTTTGCTGGAGTCAGACAAGGTGAATTTCACCATAGTCAGCTCAAGGCCACTCCCTAAGCTGAGATCAGGACCTGTGCCCTGTGTGATTCTAGAGAAGAAAGGAGTCAGGAAACCTATGCAGTGGTGCAGCCACTGGAGTCCTGTATACTGTCATTTCAGGAAGAAGTTCCTCCTGAGGTTTTTGTTTTTTACTATTTATTTTAGTTTTGGTGTGGGTGCTGGGAACTATTGCCAAAGCAATAGGCACTCTTAACTGCTGGTCTGTTCCTCCAGCCCACCTTCCTCGTTTTCTTTGTTTTCCTTCTTTCCCCTTCCCTCTCCACCCTTTCCCTCTCCTTTCCTGTCATCTCTTCTCCTCTCCTCCCTTCCCTTCCCCTCCCTCTCTTTTCTTTTTTAATGGGAGCAGGGACCGCAGAGGCGATTCATTTCTGTTGGTTTCTGTGTTCATCCAGACTTCGTGCTATAGCATCTTCAGAGCTCCCCTTTGTTTGCCCTCCTCTAACTGTGGTTGTCTGGAGGGGAAGGCAGCACGGATGCTTGCCACCTGAGGTTGGCCCTCTTGCTTATGTGAAGGGATTCTGAATTAGAGAATTTGAAGCCAGAGTTTAAAAAACAAACTTAGAGCATGATATGGCAAAAGGCTCATGGCTCCCGAGTGGGAGTTTCTTTATTCAGAGATTCTTTTTAGAGGAGACATTCTTTGCATCAGAGTGGACCTACCAAGGAAAGGTTCCTTTGGCACGTTCCTGGTATTCTTTCCCTGGATAGGGAAGTCTCATTTTTGTTCTCTACTGGGGCAGTGTTAGCCCTGGGAATGCAGGGGTACATAGAAAACCAAGGCATAACTGTTTCTTGTGGTTTTATATTTCACCCTGTGGTGTACCTTTAGTGAGAGCTGTTTATTTTCTCTCTGGGACCTGTGGTTCTGTGGTGGTTGTACTTTATTCCAGAGCAGCCTCAGAACAGTCCTCTGGCAGATTTCTTTGGATCAGTTGACTAGATTTGCTCCATAGAACTAAATGCTATTTTCAAATTAGTTTCTTTTCTACTGTGACAGAGGGCTAAAAAAGTGTGTATAAGCAGAACACAGACTATTAAAGCCTACCTCTCAAGCCTTCTTGAGTATTTATGGTGTTATAAAGTGGACATCAGTTCACAGCTGTGCTTTATCCAAGCCTTGTTGTGCAGATGGCTGTGTACGCTGCCCTCCACATCCCTGTGGAGGAAGATTTATATGGTCTTCTCTCTCTCTCGGTCTCTCCCTTTTAATAATTTATTTCTGTGTCTAATAGTCATCATCATCAGGAAATGTTTTTCTCATGTGTGGCTTAAATCTCCCCATCTGCACCTCAACCATGTTTCCTTACCTTTGGCCTCAGGTGAGGTGGGAAGCAGGCAGTCACTATTGCTCCTCAGCTTCTGTGGCTGTTGAAAGACAGAGCTTTACCCATTGTACAAATCAGTGGTAGTAATAAAGTCAGATTTCCCAGAGAAAAATAAACATCTGTCCATTCTACATGAAACAGACATTACTTTGTTTCAGAATCAAGAGAGTGTTAAAAAAGAGATACTCATACAAGCTTATGGGAAGTTCAGATGACTACATACATAAAATAAAGCGTTAGTATTATCTTCCACCCTCCTAACTTCACCATCTGCTTCTCAAAGGAACATGTGAATAAGGCAATATAACTACAGTATATAAATGTGCTTTGCAATGGATAGTTATATAGTTTATATTGATGTAAGCAGTATTGAAGCTTTTGAACATTCAGCTGTAACCTGTGGAAAAAGAATGTAATACCAAAACTATGCTTATGGAATGAAATATAAGTGCCAATAAATGTTGACCAGGCAAAACCAAAGGGACAGATGATTTAAAGGATGAAAGGCAGGAAGATAAAGTCAAAAGAAGGAAGAAAAACTTAGTGTCTTTTTAGAACTTGCACAATGTGATACCTGTGGAATGTGGCAACAAATAAGACAGCTTCACATATAAGTAAGTGGGATAAGCCACAGACGGGGTAGTGAATGGTTTTGTCGTTTATAAATGACATCAAGATCTCATTTGGTTGCTTCCTGTCATTCTGTGGGGTCCCTTGAGAAACTCCTGTACTCAGGGTTTTGTACATTGTTTACAAAAATTGCTACTCTTTTTAAAAAGAAAATGTACTGTTTCAGTTTCATACTTACAGTACACTCTGATTATCACAGTCTCATACTTATAGTGTACTCTGGTTATCACAGTCTCATACTTACAGTGCATTCTGGTTATCACAGTCTCATACTTACAGTGCACTCTGGTTATCACAGTCTCATACTTACAGTGCACTCTGATTACATCCTCCCCATTACCCTTTCATATTTCCCAGTTGAAACTCCCTTTCCAGGTCCCCTTTGTAGATTGCCTGTTGTCAGTATGTAATATTTGGTCTTCATGTTGGGTATTGAATCAGCATTCTGTTTGCCCTAATAATGCCGTCTGCCATGAGTAGTTAGATTCAGCAGAGTTGACTCTTTGGCCTATATGTTATTTATCTGTACTTCTGAAAAAACTTGTGTTTCGCCGGGCGGTGGTGGCGCAAGCCTTTAATTCCAGCACTTGGGAGGCAGAGGCAGGCGGATTTCTGAGTTCGAGGCCAGCCTGGTCTACAGAGTGAGTTCCAGGACTACACAGAGAAACCCTGTCTCCAAAAACCAAACCAAACCAAAACAAAACAAAACAAAAAAAAACCCAAAAAAACCCAAAAACTTGTGTTTCTCAAAGATCACTTTAGGCATCAGGGCTCATTGTGAAAGGAAAATTTACCTTCAGGAACATTCCATTCCATTTTTTCTATCTATCTATCTATCTATCTATCTATCTATCTATCTATCTACCTACCTACCTACCTCTCTCTCTTTCTCTCTCTCTCTCTCTCTCTCTCTCTCTCTCTTTCTCTCTCACACTTTCTTTCTTTCTTTCTTTCATATGTGGAACACACACATCTACAAACACAATATACATATATATTCTTGTATAACCTTGTAATAAGAGCATTAACAAAAACAATAAAAATCTTGAGTAAAATACAGATAGGGTTAAAAAGACAGTCAATTTCTACACATTGATCTTATAGCAAGTTATAGGGCTTGATATAAAATACTGAAGTTGGCTCCTTGTTAAGTCATAGAGAAGTGAAGGCTGGCATTGGAAGCAAAGGGAAGCACACTAAAGATGGTGGCCACTGAGCGGGATTGCAAGTGAGGACAGGCCCGGCTGGCAGAGCTGAGAGGCAGGGCTGGAGCTGGGCACCGCTGCATTAGCTCTCAGCTTTTCCTGTAGCTCTGCTGCTCAGCTCTGTCCATTTACTGTCTTCCCCCAAGAGATCACTGTATTTGAATGAGCTTGCTTTAATGAACTGCATTAGTAATTCAAAGACTTAAAAGTCACTTTTCCAGTGTCAAAGTGTCACCTTCCAAAAAGTTGCTATATATCATTGTGGTCTTGATATAAAGTAGCCTTTCTTTTATGGTCCTTAAAAGTATCTTGCAGAGCCTTCTGGGTTGACATTTTTAAATCCCCATGTAAATCTGCCTGACAGGTGTGTCTGCTTCTCTTTCATACAGTGAAGTATGGCTAGCTGTTCTAGTACTTCTTCAATGCCTGCTTCTTATTGTTTGCTTAGTTGATGGCAACCGAGGAGCTTTATTTAATTTCTTATGGTAGCTTTTTTTTTTTTTTCTTTTTTGGTCTGATGACTTTATGTGACATAATAACATTGATGCAAGATCACTTCTGTCCAATTACCTGTAATTTATTCAAAGCACACAAAATATGCAATGTTTATAGCATTTCCCTTTTGTAAATGCAGTACTTTAAAATGCATAAAGCACCATAGTAAAAATAGTATGCAGACAGAAGGTACAGAAGCAGAAGTAGGGAGATCCTACTCACTCATATCATGGCTGCTCACTGATGGAGTCATCATGTGGGGTCACCAATCCTGCAAGCTTTTCAGGTCATTGGTTGGATTGCATTTGGCTTTTGGCTTTTGGTTTTTTGTTTGTTTGTTTGTTCATTTTTATATAAGGTTGTGGTTAAATTCTAAAAATGCCACAAGCTTATTTTAGAGCATCTATATATGATACTCTTCTGTCAACTTCCAGTTTGAATGCTATTCCGGTTAGAAAAGTGACCTACTTTCATGGTGTAGCTAATGGAAGAAGAGAATAGATATACTGTAGACTAGAGCAGTGGTGCTTGGTGATTGTTAGCTTGTGGCTTGGGGTTTGGTTGGTATCTCTTGTTAGGAGAGATTCTGTTTCTTTAGATCAAATTCAGTAAGTGGGAAAGAGGCATTTCCTAAATACATTGACTAAGTGCAAAATCTCAGCAATGCTGACAGTAAAAAAAATATTTAAATGTTTTATAATTGATGATGCCCTGATTTTTAAAATAAGCATACGCTGAGGCTAGGGTATGGCTCAGTAGAAGACCATTTGCCTAGAGTGGGTGATGCAAAAGTAGATCATAGAGTTATTACAATAAAAATCTAAACATTATCTGGTGATTTCTTTGGTTATTCTCATTTCCTCTAAAACATTTCTCTAAAACAGAGTCCCATGACACACATGGAGCCTCTGACACTCTGGGGACTTACTTTTCTTTATTGTTATAGTCACAATGAGTAAGATTAGTATGATTAAGTAGATCTCCCAACCCGCCCTACCCCACCCCCACTCTCCTTTGGTACTAGAGATTGAGCCCCAGGTTGTCTGCAGCTCGGAAGGCCTCTTCCACGGAGTGTGAGCCTCCACCCTTGCCCCAGTCCTGAAGATTGGACCAAGAGCCTTGCACATGCTTGGCAAGCATGGCTGTCTCTTTAGAGTAACTGGAATCTGTCTTTCAGTCTTCATCCAATCTTGGGATCTGAACACCTCAGTTCAATGTTTATTTTCACATATCTAATACAGTAAGTGTCAGCACATTGTGCACAAAAATGACAATAATTTATACTAGAAGTATGTAATATTGCATGTAATTTGTGAGACAGGCTAAGCTAATCAAGAAGGCATCAAGGAGACATTTTTCTGTATTTCTAGCAGCAATTGTTTATTTCTGTGGATGGTGTGAAAATATATATCAAATTAATAGATAATTGAAAGTTTTGGTATAAATTAATAATAAGGAAACCAGCTAAGACATAGGGGAAAGGCTGGAATGGACACTTTACTCAAGTATTGGACATCTGATGCACACCTGAAAAGATGATCAACTTCACTACTCCATAGAAAAATGAAACTTCAAACCATAAGGAGCTATTATCATACACGTTAGAATAACATCAATAAAATCAATGTAACTGACAGTATCAAGTGCTGGAGAGGATGTGAAGCAACTAGAACCTCTCCCATGTTACTGTGGGATGGCTCAATTGGCCTTACATTGCCAGAATTACAATAAATATGCACTTAGCACATGACACTAACCACTTACTCTTGGAAATTTACCAAAGGAAAATGAAAACATAGGTGCATATAGACACATGAAAACCTGTACTTAGATGTTGGTAAAGCTTTGTTTACAGTTTTAAGAATTGAAGATAACCCTAATGATCCTGGAATTGTGGTTAGATAACTAGATACCTAAGCTATAGTATGCCTAATACAATGAAGTAATATTCAGAAAGAAAAAGGAGAAAGCTATTATTTACATCAACAACATGGATGAATCTCAAATACATGATGTTGATGTGAAGAAAAAGCCAGATTCAAATATTTGTTACATCTGTAGTTTATATACATTCCAGAAGGGAGAAACTATCAGAGGGAGATCAGACAGTGGCATCTTAGTATTCATAGAGTTGGAGTGATGGAATTGACGACAAAAGCGAGGGCGTGTGTTAGACCAATAGAAATGCTCTGCATCCAGGTTGTGGTCATGGTTACTCAAAACAGTTGTCAGAACTGGGACGGAGAAATGTGGGGAAGTGGAGACAGAGCACACAGAGATTTCAGACCCCAGAGAGCAGCATCGAGGTGCAGATCTAACTTTATTGTTCAGTACAAAGCTTACATACAACGTTTCAGCCAATAAAAGTGTGGTGTGTAACCAAGGGCTAAGGTGGGGATCGCATGTTCTGCTGTCTCGTTGAGTCAAATTTGCTTGCCCAGGAGACCATGTGGTCTTGCTCTCTCTATATTGAGATCAACAAATATTTGTGTGCCTTTCTTTGAAAACTCTTTTCAGGATATTAGGAAATTATCAAATGAGTTCTACTAGCAATATGGCTTTGGCCAGTTGTGTTAATTCTCATTTTCTTTCTTGCAAAAGCATCAAATATCAGCTTTGCTGCTGTCTTTGCGTTCCTAGAAGGATCATAATAGTTTAGGAACGATTGGTCAGCTCTGGAGTTCTGTGCGCATATATGACAGTGGCTTTGTTCAGGGCCTCCTTGTCATTAGTTAGTAAAAGGGAGGAGAGGACACTGATAAAGTTTTGTGTTTCTCCAGGGAGAGTCACTCCAGGGCAGCTCATGTCCTATATTCAACTCTTCAAGAACAACCTCAGAGCTCTTACAAATCACTGTGGGCTTCTACAGCTCGGGATGGCCACAGTTCAAACTCTGAAGCATCCACAGACTGCCAAGTGGGATAACTTCCTGGCATTTGAAAGGCTCCTTCTACAGGTATGTTGCTATGAGAGCTTATTTATATGTTACTAATTGAGATTTTGATTTCCAGGAATATACTTTGGTATCTGTTATAGTCTGGGCAATCATATTGCTGACAAGGACAACTGTGGTTTGAGTTAGATTGTTCCCCATGGAGTCAGGCATTTGAATACTTGGTTCCTGGTTGGTGGCACTGTTTGGATAGGCTTAGGAGATGTGGCCTTGATGGAGGAAGTGTGACACTGTGGACAGGACAATTCCCAGTTTGCTTTCTCTCCTTTGTGCTTGTGGTTTAAGATGTGAGCTGTCAGGTTGCTCCTCCAGCCACCATGACTGCTGCCGCACTTCCCCACTGTGCTGGTGATGGACTCTGATCCCTCGGGAACCATAAGCACAAAGAAAACCTCGGTCATAGTACTTTATCACAGCAACAGGGACGTGACTAATACATGTGCTCTGCATAACATCCTCTAGCTGCCACCCAGTTAAAATTCAGCAGAAAAGTTTTACATTTATTTAAAAAATTAACATTGTTATCTTTGATTTCTGAATTATAAGAAAAATGACTATTTTACTAACTTCTGGAAATTTCCTCTCATTTTTATGCCTTTTGGGTCTTTCTGATCTTCATAGTCTTTATATAATTCTTGATACTTTTCCTGTATGATGCTCCAGGTATTTATATTTCTTTTGGCAGTACCTAGTCTGTAATCTTTGCACAGCGTCGAACAGATGCCTTAAAATAATGCTTAGCAACAGATGAAGGGAGGTAAGTCCTGTCTGTGGTGTATAGTGTGAGGTTGCTTTGCAACAGATGAAGGGAGGTAAATCCTGTCTGTGGTGCTTAGTGTGATGTCTGTTTGTTGGGGCAGAACTGATTTATGAAATGCCTTCATAGAAAACTTTTGAAACATTTACATTATAAAGTATATAAGTTATAAAGCATTTATGCATTATAATATATTTTTAAAGTATCATAAAATATAAACTTATATAATATGGCAAACATCTATGTACTTTCCATACAGGCACAATACAATTTACCATTTTTCCATAATTATCCTTAGACCCTATTAATTAAAGAAATCAAAGTAGAGATAAATGAAGCACCTTTGATACAGATTTTTCCCTAATCCAATTCTCTTTTCTCTCTAGAGGTAGTTCTAGTTCTATTCTTGCTTTTTTTAAAAACTTTCTTTAAATATTTATTTTTCTGTATAAATAGTATAGTACAGTACATTTATTAAGGGCTTAACTTTTTTCATAATTTACATTATACTGTAAATATCCTTAAACAATTGATTTTGCCTCTCAACTTTCTATTTTCAAGATAACTGAAAATAGAAAATATATATATGTAGTCTGTTCATTAATACCATGCCAGGAGTATCCAGTTGATATATATGTATATATGTGTGCCTATCTATCTATCTATCTATCTATCTATCTATCTATCTGTCGTCTGTCTGTCTATCTATCTATCTATCTATCTATCGTCTGTCTATCTATCTATCTACCATCTGTCTATCTAATCTATCTATCTATCTATCATATATCTATCTATCTATCTATCTATCATCTGTCTATCTATCTAATCTATCTAATCTATCTATCTATCATCTGTCTATCTATCTAATCTATCAATCATCTATCTATCATCTATCTATCATCTATCTATCTATCTATCTATCTATCTATCTATCTATCATCTGTCTATCTATCCAATCTATCTATCTATCATTGGTCTATCTAATCTATCTATCTATCTATCAATCATCTATCAATCATCTATCTATCTATCTATCTATCTATCTATCTATCTTTCCATAGTATATTCAGCAGGGATGTCCCACTTAAGAGAGTGTATAAAGCAGGTGTGAATATCCTGGATCATGTCTTCAGAAGCCCATGGGAGGAGTTTCTCCAGGACATGTTGTCTGGAGAGGTTTATTAGGTCATGGGCTACTCAGTAAACTCAATACTGTGTGTTTACTAAGTTTCATCAAGTTGCAATAGGGGATTTTTCTGTGAATGGTGACTGTTCGCAGAACACTCTTCTTAGCATGGTGTCCAGCATTTAAGTATTATTCAATTTCCCATACTTATAGTAGCCTTGGCTGCCTTTGTATAAATTTACAAGTGGAGTAGAGAAGAACAGCGTATCTTTCCTCTTGTTTTATTATTTTTTTTTGTTTTGCTCATTTCTTATTTACTAAGGTTTTTTCTTTTTCCAAATTCTAGATATTAGATTTTCAAAGTTATATGGTATAAATATTTCACCCAGTTTGTAGCTTGTCTTTTGGTGTTAATTCATGTTTACATAATCTAGTTAATAAATATTATCTAATATGGCTTGTTTATATTATTAATCATTTTATATCTCATTTTTTTTTTTTACTAAAACATAACTTTTATTTTGACATTTGATTTTTAAAATTTTTTGTTGTTGTTCTTTTGTCTTTTACTCAGGGTTTCTCTGTGTAGCCTGGAACAGTCTTTAGACTGGGCTGGTCTTGATTTCACAGAGATCCACCTGCCTCGCCTCCCAAGGGCTAGGCTTAAATGTGTGTGTCACTGTCCAGCTGATTGGCACTAACATTTGGATTTTAAATCCACCTAGAATTTTTTTTTAACTCACGGTCTGGTTAGATCTAATTTTTTTTCTTGTATGGATATATGTATACATGCATACATACATGTGTGTGTACGTGTATTTACTAACACAGATTATATATCTTTGACATCATTTTCTTCTTGTTACATTGGGGGAATATTTTTTTCACTCATGGTTGAAACAAATTCTGATTGATCTCAGATTTTTTCATAAAAGATATTTAGATATTTTTATGCATAGCTTAAAGATTTTAAAAGTGACTTTTCCAGCCTGGCATGGTGGCACATATCCTTAATTCTAGCACTCAGGAGACAGGGGCCGGTGGATCTTTGAGAGTTTAAGGCTGGCCTGGTCTAAAAGGCAAGTTCCAAGATAGCCAGAGAAACCTGCCTTAAAAAAAAAACAAAAGTGATTTTTTTCCCCCAGTTTTCATTACTGTCCTAGTACAATCACTCAGCGTTGAATATTGATCATGCATCTGGTGTCTTAGGTGCTTTGTCTGGCTTTTCTTTATTACTTTCTTGAGTCTTCAAGTAGAAGCAGCCACACTGTAGATAGGAACAGTTGTTTTTCTTTCCTGTTCTTGATAGTGCTTTTATTGTGCATTGAGCAGGATGAGGTAACTGTTCAGTGCGGTAACGAGGGCAGGAATATTTGTATTGTTCTCGTCTCTGAACATCTCTGGCCCCAGTTTTGTCATTAGCTGTTATGTTTGCTGAGGAAGTTCTTCCTAATCTCAGTTTGCTGGCATTTTGTTTCTAAATCTTGTATTAATTCAATTTGATTTATGTAGATTTGGAACTTTTTAGACAACTTTTTCATTTTCTTCCTTTATCTTATTATTGTGAGGAATTGTATTCTAAATGTTAAACAGTCATCATTTTACTCCTGGGCTACTTCAACTTGGTCTCTCAGTCTCTCTCTGGTCTGGTCTGCCCTGCTCCCACACACCCCATATGTGTATCTGTCTTTGTGTGTCTGTGTGAGTGTGCGCACACACACATATGCATGTTGAGTTTTGCTTATTAATGCTTTTTTAGGTGTTTTCATTAATGCTTATAGTTAAATTAATATTCTTCTTTATTGTATTGTTCTTTATTGAATTGTTTTGATAAAAAGGCTTTAGTAGTTTAGTAAAATGAATGAGAGTTTGATTTTTTTTCTATTCTCTGGAATTACTTGTTTTAAAAGTGGAATTTTTTAGTTGCTTGAAAGTAAAACAGGTCTGAAGAACTGCCCTGACTTACTGCTTTGTTGTATTAATATTTACAATTATAGTATGACTAGTCATTAATTATTGGGTGATTTAAAGCTATGCTTTCTTTGCACTCTTATGTATTTGACTTATCTTCTGATACAGTGTTTTAGATGTCTCATGGCTATTTACAAATCACCATTATACTTTTTAACTGTTAAACCCGTGAATTCTCTTCCTATGGTTGTATCTTCTTCCTTCACCAGTGCTCTGTTGTCCTCAGTATATGTGGTCACTTAATACATCCTGGGCATGGGATCATGCTTTCACTAGTGCCACGCCAGCCTCCCTGGGTCCACCCTCCACTTGGATGTGTCTTCATCCTCACGCTAGGCCTAACCCCTGTGCTCATGCTGTGGCTCTAACAGCCTGCCTCGGGCTAGTGTCTCTCCTGAGGGACTTCACCTGATTGCTAGCTCTGAGTCACTGGGCTCCCTCTCTTGTGCTCCCCACTGTAGCATGGAGACAGACTCTGCTTCTACAAACCAGTCATATCTGCTAAGGTTAGCCTCAGGTGTCAAAATGAATCAAAGCACCTCAAAGGAAGATTTGATAGAAGTTTTTCCTTTAGGATGACAATAATCTTTCAACTTATTACAGGTTTCTGAGGAAACTCAGAGAGTGTCAGTTGTATGTCATCTCATTGGTCATGAGCTGTTTGAGTCCTTGATTACATAGTACTGTTGGATGGGCATGTGCTATTGGTCTACCTTTCAACAGAAAACGCGCAACATGACAGAAAAGACTAAAACATCAAACTTACTAAAGTTCTACTGTAATTCTAGTTGCGTACGGCTATGGCTGGCACTGTGTCCTTAGGGTTTTCTAGGCGCACCTATAAACTAGCCATTGTAATTGCTCTTTGTGTATGACCATTCGTATTTTATATAGCACGGTTAGCCATTAGTGTAACAAGTCAAAATATATATACTCAGTGTCCCCCTCCTTTTCATTACTTTTATTTTTATTACAGTCCAGCCACTGCCCATCTTCCCATTCCCCTCCCACAGTTCCTTATCCCATTTTCTCCCAAGCCCCCTACTCCCCCTCCCTGCTTCCCTCCCCCCCCCCCCCCCCCCCCCCCCCCCCCCCCCCGTCTCCAACAGGATTTGGTTAGAAAGTGGAGACTTTGAGTTTATTTTGAGCACGAGGGCAACACTGAGCTTTCCCAAGGGCTTGAGAAAGCTCAGCTGCAGCTGAGAGGCGGTTACTTCTGTGAGGTCTAATTTATACCACTATCACTGGGCTGGGCCTTCATCACTGTGACCCCACACTGCTGCTGGGCCTCCTTCACTGAGACCCCACACTACTGCTGGGCCTCCTTCTCTGAGACCTCACACTGCTGCTGGGCTGGGCCTCCTTCATTGTGACTATACACTGCCTCTGGGCCTCCATTACTGAGACCCTAAACTGCCGCTGGGCTGGGTCTCCCTCACTGTGACCCCACACTGCCACTGGGCTGGGTCTCCATCACTGTGACCCCACACTGCCGCTGGGCTGGGTCTCCATCACTGTGACCCCACACTGCCGCTGGGCTGGGTCTCCATCACTGTGACCCCACACTGCCGCTGGGCTGGGTCTCCATCACTGTGACCCCACACTGCCACTGGGCCTCCATTCCATCACTGAGATGTTAGTTGACTTTATGGCCTAAGTTAGAATAGAAAACTCCCATCCTGGAAAAGTGGTCCATGGCACCCACTCTCTCCACTGATCAAATTCACAGTCTACTGCAAAAACTTCAACTCAGGCTCTGGAATGCAAAGCTATGTGTGGGTGTTTTGCCTATATATATTTCTCCATGGAGTCAGAACTGGGTGTTGGATCCCCTGGAGCTAAGTTACACATGATTGTGAGCCATTGTGTTGTTGCTGGGAATCCAACCCAGATCATGTGAGAGAGCCGCCAGTGTTCTCTGCTGCTGAGCCACCTCTCCAACACCCGCACTCATTCATCTTAACTTGTTAAATTTAGTTTTAACTAATGTGTAACACACAAAAAACTGTGCATATGATAGAATAATGCAATGTTTTGATTTATGTGTATATTGTGTGGTGTTCAAGTTAGATTAAACATAGCTCTGACATTATTTTTCATGATAAAAATGTCACATGTCCTTTGACAGGTTGTTTGAAATGTGTGGTCTGCTGCTGTTACTTAGAGCAGCCGAGCTGTGCGGCAGTCGCTTGCATGGGGTCAGTCTCCTAAGTCAAAACCTACGGTTACTTAGCTTCGCATGAAGGATTCCATTTTTATAATATGTATAACAAGAAAATTTAGATGAAAAATTGAAACTGAAATGTGAACGCTGTATCTCGTGTTGCTTTAGTACTGAATGAAAGTATAGACACATCACTACGTTTAGTGCCAGGCATGGAGCAAGTAGTCAATCCATAGGAACCTTCATGTGTTCTTTCAGATGAACTGAAAACTGCCTAAAATGTCTATGTTATTCAGGCCATGTCTTTAATATATTCTCCCCTATACTTTGTTTTCCTAAGTTAAAATTGATTGAAGAAAAACAAGTGCCACTCAGAAAAATGTTGTATTTTAAAAGTTACTGTTTGGTAATATGCAACAGTATTTTTCTTTAAGCCTTCAGTATATAGCTGATTTTTTAATGCTAATTGTCACCGGAAAAGGCTTTTATTGGGTGTAATATAATTTACAATGGTTATAAAATGCTAGCAAGCTATGGAGTAGAGGAAGCAGCTGTGTTTATACTTCCTATAGTACACACTTTGTAAATATATATGTTTTATTCTTGCTGTTGCTTTGTATAAAATTATCCAATTTGGAAAATATGTTTTAAATGAAAAACTAAATGAATTATAAATCAATTCAAGGTTATACAGGTATAATATTGCCTTAGTTTAAATGATATCTGTCCTTGCATTTAACAAAAAATATGCACATGATTTTAAAGTTGCCAAAGTAGTTTTTTAAGGAGAAGATTTGGTTTCTTAATCTATTAAATTTTAGATTACCTTTTTTTCTAAAACAAACTACATTTAGGAAACTAAATAACAGTATATCTTCAAGTCTTGTCCATTGGTAGCTTTACCTTCTGAATTCCCTGATGCTTGTATTAGCTTTCAAGCCACATGGCTTGGCAATGTATACAATGGTCATTATTGCACTGTTCCTGATTGGCTGTCACCGTGGGAGGTCCTGTTTTATTATGCCCTGTTTTCAGCCATTTATAATAATTAAGATTGAGGTTTTCTGGGAAGAAGTTCCCACCAGTCTGCTTTTCTTTGGCCACAGGCCATGGTAGCAGAGTCATTATGTCCCATAGCACTGTTCCCATTTGCAAACCACGGATGATAACATTTGAGCAAAGACTGAGCAAAAAAGTAGAAAACCATCATCCCATAGCTTATCCTTGGTGCTGTTCCAGAGATGGAGGCATTCCAATCTTTTCTGAGGACAGTTGTAGAGTGTACTTTTTACAAAAATACACTGAAAAATAATCCCAGAGCTGTAGAGATGGCTCAGCAGATAAGAGTGCCTGACTGCTCTTGCAGAGGACCCAGGTTTGCATCCTAGTGCCCACATGGCAGTGCACAGCAGTCTGTATCTTCAATCTCAAGGTATATGATGCCTTCTTCTGGCCCCATAGGTATTGCATGTATGTTGTGTGAAGATAAATATGCAGGCAGAGCACCTGTGCACATAAAAATAACACATAAAATGTTAAAAAAGAAAGAAAGAAAGAAAAGTAATCCCAGAGAGATGCAGCAAAGTAAAGCAGACTTCACCCTCCCAATCTCCGAGGGGTTTCCTTGGCACGTGCTTGGGCTCTCTTTCACTCTCCTATTGTCAGCTACTAATAGTGACCTTTCACTTCATGGGTTTAGCCCTGCCTGTTTTCCTCTTGGACGAGTCCTTCCCCAAAAGGTGCAGCCAGTCTGTCTTAGACTGAAACCCACTTTAACTATGTATTCCTGGAGCCTTTGTAAGGTATCGGAATGACTGTTGATTAAGTTTTCTAGCATCTCTTTATACTTTGTCCTCAAGTATGAGGATAGGAGTTGTCAGCATAAGATAGTCTGTATAACACGCTAATAAAATGCTTAATTTATATAGATCAGTAACTTTCTCTATGAATATCAGGGTCACTAAAATTTACCATTTCCAAATAATTTTTCTTTGACACTGGATATATGGTGTGTGTGTGTGTGTGTGTGTGTGTGTGTGCGTGCGCGCGCGCGCACATGCATATGTCAACACTGAGTGTTTGAGGAAATACTTCCTACCTTATTTTTGGGAACACCATGTTTCACTGAATCTGGAGCTCACCATTTTGGCTAGACTGGCTGTTCAGAGAGCCTGCTGACATCTACCTGTCTCCATCTCCCAGTTCTGGGTTACAGATCTGTGCCACCACACCTGGGTTTTACATGGGCTCTGGGATCTGACTCAGGTCCTTATGTTCGTGCAGTGGAGTTTATGCATGATCCAGTGGAGCTTTACCCACTGCCATGCTTGCACGTATGTGGATGTCTCAACTTTACCTTAGTGTCCATTGTTTTTTTTTGTTTTGTTTTGTTTTTGTTTTTTTTTTTTAGGAAGCCTTTGATTGGATCTTATGTGATTTAACTCATTTGATGACAAGGATATTAATCACCTTGATTTTACCTTTTAAAAAATATTTTAATGTTCTTGGTATCAACTCATTAAGGTATTACAGTATTTTGAATATTGAGGGGAGAGGGAGGAGAAGAGAGAAAATATAAAATATGAAACAGTTTTCATGAACTTCTTGTGTCTTTGTTAAGCATGGGGGCATTGCCAGGTTAGGAGCAGGTGAATCTGTTCCAAGCACATGATTAAAAAGGGACTCAGAGTGTAGATCATGTAAACTATTGCTCTTAAACCAGCCTTGTCTCAAAAGTGCTGACATCATATGTTATTCCAGCTGGAAGCCAGAGTAGTAATCAGGCAAAGTAAATTTGAGACTGACAGTTTTAGTTCTTAGTGTGTTATGGGTCTACCAAAAATGTTTGTCTTTTTGCTAGTTGTTGAAGGTGCATACAGGCAGGTGTGTCTTCATTGAGTGAAAAACAGGAGTAACA
The DNA here is from genome assembly GCF_011762505.2 of Arvicanthis niloticus. Classification (NCBI taxonomy): domain Eukaryota; kingdom Metazoa; phylum Chordata; class Mammalia; order Rodentia; family Muridae; genus Arvicanthis; species Arvicanthis niloticus. Next base: position 75,219,257 of record NC_047664.1, on the reverse strand, counting down.
TAACTGTAGCAGTGAATTAGTTAAGCTGCTTTGACTCCCAGTGGGCTGCACATACACTGCATCTGCCCAAGAGTTCTCTGGATTTGTAAATGAAAGACACACACACACCAGATAATTTTAATATGTCTTAATTAGCTCAGTGCAATGGCTGGGCACTTCTAAATTTCCTGTGACTAACAAACACTACCCGATGTTATTCCTGGCTTAACACCTTCTGAACTTATATTTTATCTTTGCTGCCCTGTTACCTTCTGGACAGCACCCTCATGGGGCCACAGTCTCTTTCTGCCTATGTTTTTGGATGGTTTCTCTCCTGCAGCTCTTAATTCTGATCCTTTTGCCTCCGAGTCATGGTGATTCCATTTCTTCCCCTCTCTCTCAGTCCTTTGCCCACTCAATCTAAAAGTCCCGCCCTGTCTCCTTGTCCAGCTGTTGGTTGTATGGCAATTCTTTATTATCAATCAAAGCCAACTGGGGGCAGGGACCCTCAGGTCTGGAAGCACAGCTTTTGGGAGTCAAAAGAAGACAAAGCATTAGAACCATTTCCCAACACATAACCTAATTCTTGTGTGCTTGACCAAAAGAAAAAATAATGATGTGTGTCTCACTACACTGACACTTCTGTCCTTAGCTCTGCCTCTAGTACCGTGCTGGCTATATCAGCCATGAAGATAATTATTATTTTTTTTAAACATCCATAATTTTTTGAGGAGTGCTATGACAAGGAGCACATGCTAGACAAGAACTTTACCCCTGGCCACACTCTTAGGTATAATATATTGATGTCTAAGAATGAAAGGAAATAACTTTGTGTAATAAAGTTTTTTTTTTTTTTTTTTTACATTATTTTCCCTTGGAGAAAATGTCTCATTAATGTCCATTTGTAGGACATCTTAGATATAACCGAAAGACATGGTTTTCTTTTTAAAATATTATTTGTTCTTTGAAAGCTCCATATATTTATACAATATATATTTAACATTTTTATCAATTCTTTGTGGTGTTCACAACATGTACCCTGTCCCACTCATCTCTCCATCCCTTCATATCTGCCCTTGCAACCTCCTCTCCCAAAATAAAGAACAAAACCAAAACAAGATCCCATCTCATCATGGAAGTTGTGTGTCACAGTGTGTCACTCAGTATACCCTTTTGTCCAGACATCTTTATTTGCAAATGTTTATTGTAGTGAGTCATTAGCCTGGTTTGAGGCCTCTGGATTCTGTTACACCATCAATACCGGATTCTCACTGGGACTCCTCTAGGATCTCCTGGTGTTGCCCTGCAGCTTTGGATATGAGGACCAGCCCCTTCATGAGTTCCAGCAGCTCATAGTAGGTGAGGTAGATGTTAGGGTGGGCCAACTCAAAGCCCTGCATCTGGGTCTGGGCTGAGTTGGTAAGTCTGCCAGCTCTTTTGCACCCACACCACCAGGGCAAGCTCTTCAGCATGGTCCCAGCTAGTTCACCCAATGCTACAGCCAACAAGGAACAGGGCAAGTGCCTTTTCTCTCGTGCCCTTGGGCCTGGCTCACTTGTGCCCACACCACCTGGACCAGCTCTATGTGTTGCCCAGATGATGTGCTTGGTCTGCTCTCCTACTCGTGACAGCCAGTGAACGGTGGGGCCAGCTTTGTGAAGCCCTTGGATATCAACTTAGTCCCAGGTAATAACCCAAACCAGGAATGTCTGCATGGCCTTTGGTGGTAATACTGGCAGTGGACCTAGACACAGTCCTGATGCTGCATGGTCGTGAACCCAGACATGGTCCTCAGTGGCAGTACCTGCTGGGACTTAACCATGGCCTCAGGTGGCTGTTTCTCTCTGCTGTCACTTCTGAAGATCCACCTCTCTTCATAGTACTCAGACCATTTTGCTTCTCTTTCTCATCTCTCCACCACATACTTGCACATAGTGGTGGGCCATGCAGCGGGTGGGCTATCTGGGTGTCTTCCTCCCACTCAGTCTGCATAGTGGGAAGTGGGGCCTCTATCTGTCTTCAGATGTTTGTCCAATCCAAAGATTCCAAAGGAAACAAATCTCTGGCCAAAGTTAAGCAAACCACAATAAAACTGTAATTCAACATAGGCATCCAGTCTCATGGTTGATCCACCACCACCACCAACTCGAGAGATTAGCAGACAGACCAGTGTTGAGAAGTAAACACAGCAGCACACGTCCTTCAGTTGTGGGTCTCCATTCTGCAGATATTTCATCTCTCCACCACCTGTTTACTCATTTCCTGCTGCGCCTGGCCCTTCGAGGGCAAAGCTCAGGGCTGAGGTCTTGTTTCGGCACTTCCTGGCATGCCTGGTCCTTGTGGGGACCCAGGTACTGGTAAGGCATTGTCTCATGTATACAATATGTTGATTGTATCCATCCGTGTTATCCTCCAGTTGCTGCCTGGGCATGTAACCATCCAGTGGTGCACGAGCTATCTGCTAGCAGCTACATCCTCGAAGGATGACTTCCCTTCCTCCGCAGCCATCAGCTGTCAGTAGCTCCTTGGATTTTGGTGGAGCCTCAGGAATCTCTCCCCATCTGTGCTTGAATTTTGATGGCCTTGATCTTGTGCGCGTAACCATGGCTACTATGAGTTGATGAGAATGACAGCTGTGCCATGCCTGGAAGTCAGCATTGCCCAGCACTCTTTCTAACTCCTGGCTCTTTGACCTTCATGAGATCCCCCTTGAATTGTCAGCTTTACTTCTTGTGTTATGGGAATGCTAGTCTAAAGTTGATACCTATGTCTTTAAATTAAAGAATAGTCCCTGCTTTATCCTCTAGTAGTTTAAGACTGTCGGACTTATGTTGAAGCCCTTTGTCCATCTGCAATTGAGTTTTGTGCATGATGAATGATAAGGGTTCAATTTCATTTTATTTATTTATTATTGGATATCCTACTTATTTACATTTCAGATGTTATCCCCTTCCCCATTCCCCCTGTAAGGCTCGGGAAGCCCCCAAAGGGGACCCCACTCGAGTCACAGGATGGCGCACACCCAAAGGACACACGAGAGACCAACTTACTGCAAGAACACGAGGTAGTTTAATGGCGGAACGTTCCAGGCCGACACGTGTCTCAATGTAGGAGACAGGGGCATCGACCTCGTGGCTCCGAGGTTTAGGGTTAATATAAGCTCGGGGTGGGGAAAATCGGGTGCACACGATTGGTTGTTTTCCAATTTTTGAACAGCTGGCCAAACCGGTCCATGGGGGCGGGGAGCAGTTCCTGCAGGTGGATGTTTATCTCTTATCTTCATTCCTGGGATGACTCAGTAGCCCATTGTCCTGTAACTCTGCATTCTTTGTTAATGGATTAACTGGCCTCTGGTTGGCAAACCCCCGAAAATGGGAAAATGGCGGCTTTAGCTACTCAGGTTAGGGAGAAGGAATCTATAAGGCCCTTTTCTTTTATATATGTTTTTCATGGGACCCATAAATTTTTTTTTTTACTCCTACCCCCCAGGAACATGGCCAATTCCTCACATGATCATTGTCTTCTCCTCTTCCTCCTCCTTCCTCTTTTCCTCCTTCTTCACCACCTTAGCATGTACCATCATCCCCATCATACTTTAAAAACATTTAATTTAATTTTATGTGCATGGATGAACCCCCCCACCCACCCCCCCGCATGCCTGGTGCTCCGGGAGGCTATCTCCTGGGATTAGAGTTGTAGATGGTTATGAACCACCATGTGGATGCTGGGAATCAAACCCAGCTTCTCAAAATCCAGGTTCATTCTTCAGAGACATAGAGAAAAATAATCTCAAATTTTATATAGTGACAAAACAACAAACAGACCAACAAAATGGCAACAACCAAGGATAGCCAACGCAGTCTTGAGTGTGATAAACGCTGTGCACATAATCCTGTAAACACTTACTTATGTGTATGTATGTGTCTGTGTGCATGTCTGCCACATGTGTACATGTATCTGTGGAGGCCAGAAGACAGTGTCAGATGCCCTGGAACTGGAGTTAGACAGCTGTGAGCCACCTCATTCAGATGCTAGGAACCAAACTCAGGTTCTCAAAAAGAGCAGAAAGCACTCTCAACCCCTGGCCACCCAGCCCACAAAGACATAATATTGACTAGGCTATCCAAAAGGTTTTCTATGAGCCACTGGCATTTAAACATTTGAAAGAAGGAAATGTCCTAGATGGGGAAGGCAAGAGACTAGTAGTGCTAGGAACTACTTATCCAACAATGTGTGGCGCATCATGGGGTCATTTATTTGGATGGGCTGGATATTGGGTGTATATCTGTGGAGAAGGGGATGGCACTCGGAGAGGAAGGATGACATCCAAGAGATGGCCTGGACACAGTACACAGTCACTGATTTGCTGTAACAGAGTTAAGAGCTAAGGCGAATGGCTTAACTGTACCAGCTAAAGCAGTCTCTCTGTGTCCCTCTGTCAGAGTCCTTTCTTTTAGTGTTCACATGAACTTTATGTCTTAATTCAGACCAAGTAATGAACTACATATGTGTTGCCGCCAGCAGCAACAGCTGAACCGGGTTCACCTTGTATGAGTGGCTGAGAATAGGGAAACGGGCGGGAAGAGATGAAGCCAAGACAAAGTTCTCTGATCAAGGCTCGAAGTTTAATAATTTGTTTTCACATATAAAGGGGAAGCCCCACCCAGAGTCTCTTCTTGGTTCAGCCCAGGGGCTGGGCAAGGAGGTAGCAGTCTGGAAGGTGTCAAGGCTAGCTCAGCAGGCAGTCCATTCTTCTTTGCTCAGGTAGCAGGCTCCAAGGCACCGCCAAGGCTGGTAATGCAATGCATCTCAGGTCCTACTGTTGCTTGGTCTATTGTGGTAAATGACTTTGCAGGCCTGCTCAGGCCTGGGGGAAGGGCATACATATGGGTAAATTTCCTTCCCAGGTGAAAGTTTCAAGAAAATAAAAGATTTGCAGAAAACTGACCAAATCATATTTCTAGGTTAAAATAGTGATTTATGTTTTTTTATTTAAACCACGAAAGTCAATAGCACCAAACATTTGTCAGTCATTTCAGAGTTACTCCTGCCTGCTGTTCTTATTAGCTCTTGTGTGCTTGTGTCATATGGGCTCCACATCTGGGGACCAGTCCGTGGTTTTTTTTTTTTTTTTTTTTTTTTTTGTGGGGGAGGGATACCCAAAACTTGCTTTGAGGAGCAACATAGATACATTGCTACAGAATCATTACTGCCCTTTTCTGCAAATATCTGCCCCCCATCAAATCCATAGCACTGAAGTTATATTCTTCCTCAGAGCTCACAGTAACTAAACAAGACACAGTACAAATTAGGGCTTTAAACTGTTGGGCACCAGTTTCCTCCCAGTACATTATTTACAATGATATCTCTTTGATGTCTTGCCATATCTCTGAAATCATGATTAAATATGGTAACCAGAACTAGTTCTGACGTGCGCTGGGACAGTCATTTGGAATCAATACTGAGAGGGAGATGCTGCTTGGAAGGACGCTTCTACTTTTAATGAATTTAAGTGGTGCTGAAGTTGCAAGTCTTTTTTCCTTCACTTCTTTCAGAACTGTCATTAGAAAAGTTATCATGATCTGTTATTAAACTAAATATACACTTCAAGTAAAACAGTAAGTCCAAGATATGATTAGCGAATGTTTGTCACTCAATGTTTTTTTGATTTATCATAGACATCCACGGTCTTATTTGTAAAAGCGACAGACTTTTCTGGCAAACACTCTTAGCAGTTTGTTTGCAGTCAGAACCTTGAGGCCTGTCAGAGCACGTACGTATATGGTGTTTCCTGGCAGGCACTGAGGCTGTCTCGGTGATTTAAGTCCAATTTTGTGTTCCAACACTATGATTTGTATTCTTAAGCCATCACTGTTGCGTCTCTCACTGTTTTAGAACACAGTTGCAATTTGTATGGTTTCTCTGTATGAAAGAAACATGGTGGGACTGAAGGAAAAGGCTTACTGGGATGAGCTGGCTGTGTTGGAAAATGTTTTCCAAGTGGGAAAAGATGCTTTGGTGATGAGCCTGATGGGAAACAGTGTGGCCAAGTACTGCCTGCTATTGGAATTTGACTCTTTCAACATGGTATCAGGTACAGTAGGATACAGTGGGCACAGTGAGTTCTACCTCTTACTAAGCAGTTCTTTTTATCATTCCTCTGATGCTCTTCTGGGAGCCTCCCCAGTAAGTGGTCACATCCAAGGCCAGGAGGTATCACCAGCCTTCTTGCTCCTCATCTCATTGCCATCCTCTGGCAAATCAGTCTGTTCTCACTTTTGTCCTGTTTGCCTCCTGAAAATAGGTTTTAATCTTTGCTTGATTGTTCTCTCCTTGCACACTACCTCTTGATTTGGAATGCGTGTGTGTAGTTGAGTGGAGCAATCACTGCGACAACCACAGAACCTTAACCTTAAATCTGGGTAAGAGCCATTGGATGAGATTCCCGTTGACCCGCTTTTGGAGGAGTTAGAGGTGGGGAGACATTGCCGCTCAGATTGCAGTAGCATTGCTGTGGCCAGATTATCAGCAAATTCCTTAATTGGTAAGATTTGTGTTGCGGGGTTGGGAATATGGGCACATTGTAACAGTTTCTGTCTTGCAAGCATGAAGATCCCAGTAGGGAACTAGCAGCAGCCAGTGAAAGCCCTGTAGCTTCAGTACTGTGTGGGGAGAGACAGAACTGCGTGGAGTTCATTAGCCAGCTGGTAAACTCCAGGTTCAATAGACAAGGACTCTGTAATAGAGAGCTGAAGTGTGTGTGTGTGTGTTTTATACAGATGTACATATACTTTTATTCAAGAGGATGGTGTCAGGACATCTTCAATGCCTCTCTACCTTATTTTTTGAGAGATTCTCTTATTGGAACTGGAGCTTTTGTATTTACTTAGGTTACTGATCCACCAGTAAGCTGGGGGTCCATCTGTCTGTCCCTGTGCACTGCATACCTGGGTCTTTTTGTTTTACAAGGGTGCTGCAGATCTGAACTCAGTACCTCATTCTTGCTCTGTAATCACTTTACCAGCTGAGCTATATCCCCAGCTCCTTGAAGAATATTATCTTTAATTGTTAAATACTTTTATCCATAATTTTTAAAAAATGAAATACAATATTATTTTCCTTCCATATTTTCTTGATGATAATCTGAATGGTCAGAAGTATCTCACTTACAGGACTCAAAGGAGAGTTGCTTGCTTTTTAAAACCTTTCCACAATTGTGGAATCAGGGTAGGGTTGTGTGGTCCCATGTGAGGCACTGCACGCTGCTTAAGTAGACTTGTTCATTGCAGTCGCTGCTGTCTATCTTGTTCTTCAGCTGCCTACTGTCTTGCTATTAGCCAGTATGTTAATAATGCGGGATTTCATGCCATTCAAATAAACACCACGATACTATTGCAGTGAATTTCTAACACATTCTGTGTGGCAAGTGGAACAGTGCAACCAGGCCGAAAGCCTGGTAAGGTTGAGCAGATTAAGGAACCCCGACAATTCTAATAACTGAGAATGGTAGGCATTTGAATCTGTTCCTGACCAGATTTCTGTCCTGGAGTGTGTGACCACGACACCTCACTAAGAGGACCATGACAACTGGTCATGTAACTTAGAGCCCACAGCTCTCCAGGCTAATGAAGTATCTAGATTGGCTGGCCCCAGGGTTTAGTCTTGTCTACACATATGTTATTAGTTAGACTCTGTCTTATTGATAAAATACCTGAGAAAGCAACTTTCAGTGGGGGTGGGGGTTTTGTTCATGGTTTCAGAAGGGTCTGTACATAGCCATTTGGCCCCGTGCACTTGGGTAGGAACATGTGGCACAGGAGGTTCTTTGTCTTGTGGTGGGTGGGAGGGACAAGGTGGGTGGGAGCAGGAAAGGGGAGGGGAGGAAAAGAGGAAGACAGGAAGAAGGAAGGAAGGGGATGGATGGAGGGGAGGAGAGGGGAAGAGGAGAGGAGATGTGAGGACAGGATAGGAAATAAGAGGGGAGGGAGGGCAGGGGAGAAGAGAGCGATCCATAACCAGGATACAGTCTCCAAGACTACTCAGTGGTCTGTTTTCTTCTGGTGTCTGACCCCTAAAGTTCCCAGAATTTCCAAAAATAGTGTCACTAGCCGAAGAACAAGCCTTAAACATCATCCTTTTGGGGACACTCCATGACAAGACGATAATATGTGGTAGAATTTGGATGACATATTTCTGAAGAAGTGACATTTGAGTGGAGGCCTGGAGAAGGGAGGGAGTGGCACATTAGAGCTCTAATCAGAGGCACTGTAAGGGCAAGAGGCGGGAGGGAGCAGGTTGTAGGCCCTCACCGCATGCAGAGGGCTGGACTGACTGGAAGAGGTGTGCCCAGCTGTGTGGTGGTGGAGGGCTTTGACCAATTAGAAGACTCTGGCTCTGGGAAAGGCAGTGCTGGTTGTGGTCTCAGTGGTAAATATCATTATCATTGCCACCTATATGCTGTTCTTTGTATGTACTAGAATAATAGTAAACAGTGAGGACCATAAGGCATTATTAGTTTAATGAGCAAGAAAGTCTGAAGAACTCTTTGATCTAAAATTTCACTGAGACTCTTTTATGATGTTATTTGACTATACATCTTAATTCTTTTAGCCTGAATTAGCATGAAGCTTTTGTGTATGGACTCAATTCTTTTTCTATTTTTTTTTTTTTTTTTTTTTTTTCTTTTTACAGGGCCTAACTGAAAGCAGGTAGGGCTTTGGAGGCTACACTCAGTCTGGTTCTAATTTCAAGCCTCTTTGTCAAATGTCACATTTCTGAAGGGGAATGAATTGACTCTGAGACAGTTTTTTCTTCTCCCTTTTCTTTCTCTATTCCAGAGCAGGCTTTGGGGTTGTTACTTTGGCACTGCACATCTCCAGGGGGATTTTCTTCTTATACACCTGCAGCAGTAAAACATAATGGCTGGTGATCTAGAGTTCTGTCTTCACTAATCTCTCTCTGCTCATGCCTGAGACAGCCACATTGAGAGTTTTGTATGCAGTTGGGTTGTCTTTAGATGTCAACTTCATAAAAGAAAAAGAGTGCATTTTGCACAAAGCCTACTAAATAATTTTAGTGTAATCGTCATAGCTGGAAAGTTTTTATTGGGACCATATGTGTTCACACACACCTCATTTATCATTATTACTGAAGTGTTTCCATATTTTAATAACTAGAGAAGCCATGATAATATATGCAGACTGCATGCTTGCCTTGGCCACCTGTGTACTTATGCCAAGTTAACTTTAATTTTCTCTGTGTAGAATTGTATTTATTTGTTTTTTTTAAACCAACCCCTTTTTTACTTTCTTTTAAAAAAGAAATGTGTACAGATGTTTTGCCTCTGTGTATATCTGTGTACCATGTGTGTGCTTCTTGCCCTCAGAGGCCAGAAAAGGGTGTTAGATTCCCTGGAACTGGAGTTGTAGACAAATTAAAAGTACCATATTAGTGCTGGGAATTGGACCCAAGTTCTCTGAAAAAGTAACCAGTGCTCTTAATTGTTGAGCCATCTCTCCAGCTCCTACTTTCTTTCTTTTATTTTTGAGACAGTGTCTCACCATATATCCCGGGTGGACTGTATAGAGCCACTGTGTAAACCAGGCTGCCTCACACTCACAGAGGTCCACCGGCCTCTGTCTTGAGAATGATGAAAAGATGCGCCTCAAGCTTGACTTGTCTATTTTCTAGTAAGACAGAACAAGTAAAGGTGCTACGTAAAGATTACTGATGTGGTCATGTCGAAGACTTAAGGTCACCTGGGGAGCAGAATTTGGATGATCCATTTGCCTCTTATTTTAAAGCTATGATCATGTCAAGAAGAAAAGATGATTCCAGATGATTGTTGAAAATAGCTACTTTAAAGCTCCATTTATAATAACAATAGTTCTTCTTATATTTCAATGTTAGTTATTTGTCTGTAATTCTAATCAATCTCTGTTACCTACTCCCAACTTTTCATAGTTCTGTTTCCTCTTCTTGTACTTTCTCTACTTCCTGAACATTCTCCCTGTCCTGCCCAATGTTTGCAGAGATGTGAGATGGGCAAGTACTTACTGATTAGGGAATTGCTTTCACTGTGGCTATATCAGCCTGGGTGTGCTAATGGTGACACCAACCAGAACAAACTTTTTACCATGTGTTGCTTGACTCTTGCAAGGCTGTGATACATGGTTAATTTTACTGGTTTTGGGGAGGAAAGGGAACATTTGTTTTCAAGGGCCAGAAGTTTCCTAACAACAAACTCTATGAAGCTTTGAACAAACATGCTTTGCCTGCATCCTTTAAAACCTAGCTGGAAGAACTGCTTCTGTGGAGGAAACAGGATTATAGACAACTGAAGAGGGGAAGAAAAACTGACAGGAAGCAGCAAAAGCGTAGGAGGCATCACCTTGTTAAGCCTGACATTCAGACTCCCTGTTACACCTTTGGTCTTAACATGTCTGGTCTAAGCCAGTGGACCACAGACATTAGGTTAAAGTACTCTCTTGCATTCTTGGACATTGTCCTGGGTGTCAAGGAGTTTTGTTTTTATAGATTAATGATATTTATTGATACTAGCTACCTTAGAAATTAAAACAGAACAGTTAAAAGTACTTACAAATTATTAGAAGAATAAATGTTATTTGTTAAAATAATTCTATGTTAACAGTAATATATCTTTCATAAAAATAATTCTGTTTTTTTCAAATCAAAAATATTTAGTAAGAAGAATAACATTGTTTTGGACTTTATAAATCTCTTTAATGTCTGGCTTAATAAAAGGCAGCTGTGTTCTGCACACTTCTGCCTTCAGTCAGCTGTCAGATTACACATCACATGGCTTCTGGAAGACTTCACTGGGTCCTGCTGAGAGAATGAGGGTGGAAAAGGCAAATAATGTGGTCATATCATTTTAAAAATAACCTTGACCTCACAAACCCTCTGGAAAAGTCCTGTAAGAGTTCCCTGACCACAGAACTATTGGTCTAAACAAGTCTTCAGAACCATCCATTTACACGCCCTTGTGCCTATATAACACATTTAGGAATACAAGGCTTAGACCCAGTCCTTCTTTAACTTTTTAAACTGATTTGAGATGGTTAGCCTGTGAGTTAAGGGCCTACAGCAAAATTTGAGTTTATTGTTATATAGTGTTTTCTATATTTTATTTAGAAATAGCTGAGAGGAGTTAACAGACAACAAACAGTCCAGATTGCCTTACATGGATAGTTGGTTTTCAAAAACGTTAGAAGTCCACAGAATTGACATTACAAACATTTCTGTATTAATGTTCATTTTGATTAGAGACTTGTCTGCTCCTGACAGCTTCCTGTCTTGGATTCTAAGAAGAAATTGAGCATCTTTGGAGTTACTCCAGTTGTGGTGAGACAGCCACTAGGCAAGAATTGCCTCTTTCCATCTACAGACAAATTACTGTCCACTGATACACTTGCGGAATAGCCGACTGATTATATCTGCCAAGACAGAGTAATCAGCCCTTAATAATTCTGCATCACTAGATCTGTAGATGATCCTGGGCCAGAAGGCTGAAGATCAGATGCTTCAATATTTTGTAGTATAGGGACTGTCCAGTGTTCAGCAGTCTCTATAAATTGGCTAAGTCTTAGAAGCTTTGCTTTGTGCTTCCCATAATTTCAGTTAACTCAGCCATTCTGGATTTCTGACAGGGTTGAAGACTTATAGTCTCATAGCCAATCCTGGCTATTTACTTTAAGAGAAAAGATTTGAGAGGATGGTTTTCAGCTGACATTCATTCTAAAGCCAAGAAAAATGCCAGGTTCAGAACTAAGTGTTTTAGTTAGGAGAGATGACAGAGGTTCTGGTTAGTCAACAAAATGATGGACTGGGTATTAGGTCTATCTTGCACCTCACTGACACAAATTGGTATAGTTATGCTCTAATTGTATTTTGAGAGAAAAGTTTTATTTAACAGGAAGGCTGATATGTAGGAGGAGCTAAGGTGGGAGGAGTAAGGAGAGGAAGAGAAGGAGAGGAGGAGGAGAAGGAGAGGAGGAAGAGAAGGAGAGGAGGAAGAGAAGGAGAGGAGGAAGAGAAGGAGAGGAGGAAGAGAAGGAGAGGAGGAAGAGAAGGAGAGGAGGAAGAGAAGGAGAGGAGGAAGAGAAGGAGAAGAGGAGCTAGGTGATGAGAGAAAGAAAGAGAGGGGGAGTGGGACATGGAGGCAGATGCTCACATGTCTCTGCCAGTCAAGGATAGTTGATATATCTAGGTTGGGTATTAGGTTACACTTCTGATTGATATTGAGCATTACCAAACTTATAAAGCCGTTGGTTAACATTAAAAAATTGTATAAAAGCAAAAAGGAAAAGAGGGATGGGATAGGGGTTTTCTAGGGAGAGGAAATGGGGAGAGGGAATGGCATCTGAAATGTAAATAAAATATCCAATAAAAAATAAATAAAAAAAAGAAATGTGGGATGATGTTCACGACCATGTGAGTTCTGAAAGCACTGCTCTTCTGCTGATTTATCATGCTGTAGTCTCTTTAGAACAAAGACTCAAGTCTTGCCATCTTTCCTAGTCCTAATACTGTGACTGGTCATAATTAATATTTGATATATGTGAGAGTTGTTTAGATCAGCAGAGTGAATGAGGGTATGCATGCATGAGGGAATGATCCACAGCTTATATAGTGAAATTCTGTATAAATGATATCTTATCATACTATTAGCAGTACAAAGAGTGGTCAAGCAGACATTTGCATCAGGAATACAGTGAATACAAGATTTGGCAAAGGCTGACTATTCCTCTGAGTGCAGGCCATGCTGATGGCCATTGCTTCATCTGGAGAATGCCAACAAAGGAAGGCGCATGCACACTGCTATCCCTGAGCTGCATGAGGCTACTCTAGTGTCTACACATCTGTCTCAATACATAGCTATTTGCTTTTAGTTTCAGAAGTTTTCCCGTTAACATTTCTTCTATACTTATATTTATAGGGTGACTTAGTAAAAAATAAAAGACTAAACCCTTGGTTTTCTTTTTGTGTTTCTTAGTAGAGTCTGTGAAGTAGTATCCTTACAAGCACATTTATTTTGCCACCACAAACCCGAATTCCTTTGATCTTTTTAAAATTGACATAGTATTTACAATCCTCAATTATACCTAGTTATCTCATTGGAGTCAAATTACAACTTCAAGGACTCTTTGACCACATTGACTCTAAGATACAAGCTCCTGGTGGATGAAATGATGGCATAAGCTTTATTTTCTAGTAAATACCCCAAACTTTACTGAATTTTAAAAGTTTTGACATATAGAGTAAATTTGCATGATTCTGGTGAGTTCTCAGTGGAAAAATCAAGTATGGAGGGCAGAGTGAAGCGAGGTCACTGAGCATGTGGGGTGTGCATGAGCATGTGGGGTGCGCATGCGCCTTCCTTTGTTGTTTGAGAACTGAGAGATTGAGTCTATTAGAAGATACACAGGATGTCATGTAAATTAAATTTATATTGTTAAGACAGACTGTACTTTTAATCTCCATTTATCTTTAAATAATAAATACATAGTTAGGATTTGCTCTAAGCACACTTAGCCTGAAGCAGAGACTCTGCATGTGATGGAGGAAAACTCCTTTGGTTATTAGCAGAGTGTTGGTCCTATCTTCTGATTTTCCAAACAGGAAGCTGCAGGCTTTTTTCCAGGAACAGATGATTGCTTTCACTGCAATAGAGGAAGGAGCTCTGCTGTCAGTCATGGTGACAGTGCGTGTGCTCTGGTCTCAGCATTGATTAAGTCAGGGTGCCACAGTACTTCTTTTCTTCCATCTGCAATCCCCTGTAATAGTTTGTAATTTCCAGAGTTCCCTCTTCGGGCATGCTTTGTATGTTGCTGGAATTTTATTGAGGGTGAGTTTAGAGATTGCAAGATCAGAAGAGAACAGACATTGCCGAGTAGGGAGTAAGGCCAGACCGCATCACAAGGACGAGGGCTTGTTCATCCACTTTCTAATACTCTGCAGTGAAGCAGTCAAGTACAGAAGGATTGCCTATACCCGAGAGGGAGGCTTAACCTTCACTAGGAGCAGATGGTGTTGTTGCTGTTGTTTTGTCCAGTGGTCACTATGCTGTAGTCTGACCTGTGTCCCATCAAATCTATGGTAAGTTCTTTGAGAGGTTATTAGGGTTAGATGAAGTCACAACATGAATGGGCTTCTTACTGAGGCAGGATTAGTACTCCTATCCAAAGAGGTAGCAGTTCTCCCTTTCTTCTTCATATGGGGACCTGAAAAGCAGTCTCATAAGCATGAGCTCTCCTACCTGACTATGCTAGAAATCCAATCTAGATTTTCTGTCTGTAGAACTGTGAAGAAATATAGCTTGAGTTGTTAAAGCCAGTATTTTGGTGTGACAGCCAAAGTGATTCATCTATTCAGATATCCTGTTACTGATAATTGGAAGACAGTCTGGCTTCAGGCCATCAGTCCTCGGGAACTGTATCTTGGGGATATTTTCTCACACTAGACTACTCTTCAGTTCTTTGTATACCAACTGCTCTTTCTAGTTGGCATTGGTGACTGATCTGACAATTTACAAGGGCTCAGCCTGCAGAACTGTCCCCCTTTAGATGCCTGTTATAAGCCCACAGGCTGCACATAAAGTAACGGTTACCCAGAACACTGCATGTTCAATAATGTGTTGGGATAAATCTTAGAAGACAAGAAAATGTGTATGCTTATTAATTGTTATAAAGAATGTAACCCAAGCCAGGCGGTGGTGGCGCACTCCTTTAATCCCAGCACTTGGGAGGCTGAGGCAGGTGGATTTCTGAGTTCGAGGCCAGCCTGGTCTACAGAGTGAGTTCCAGGACAGCCAGGGCTACACAGAGAAACCCTGTCTCAAAAAAAAAAAAAAAAAAAAAAAAAAAAAAAAAATGTAACCCAAGAGAAAACAGGCAAAGGGGTAAAATTCCGTGCCCTCTCCGAGTAGTCACCTGCCCCAGAACGTTCCTGTGTTCCAGCCATAAGGTCATTTTAGTTCAAGAGCTTCTGGAAAGCCCATCTGCCAGCTCCACGTGTTCTCATAGATTGGTGGATGGAGATGAGAGTTCTGGGACTTTCATTACTTGGTCTTTCTGCTGACCGACCTTATCATGATATCATCTGGGGCCTACAGTAGTTCCTTCATTAGGATAAGCTTACATGCATTCAAATGGAGCTTGTCAGACTAACTGAACACACTTTAAAAACATTTAAGATATTTATTTTGTGTGTTAATGTTTCGCTTGTATGTATACAGCATTTATATGCCTGGTGTTCATGAAGGTCAGAATAAGGCATCAAATCTTCTGTAGTTAGAGTTATAGATGCTTGTTGTTGGCTGCCATGTGGTGCTGGGAACTGAACTCAGATCCTCGGCAAGGGCACCAAGTGCTGTTTCTCATTAAGCCAACATTGCCCCTGAAGACAATCTATTTCATGGAATCCTAAGGGGTTCTAGGAGCTCTTTGTTAGGAATCAGGGACAAAACCAAAATGTATTTCTTCTTATATCCCATAATGCCAAGTTCATATTTTATTGTTTCTAGTCATCTTGTTCATCATAAGATGTATAAAAGGAAGAGAGATGAGAAATAAACACTTGTGTAGTATGTAGAGTTTCTTTCTGACAGGGAAATGGATGAAATAATATAGAAAACACGATCCTCTTAGGAGAAAATTCCTCCTCCTTTTCCATCTCTGAGCCGATATTGTGAGATGAAATAAGTGCATGCTTTTGAAGGGGTGGAGTGCTTTCATCAGCCTAACTACAGAAGAACCTTGACCCCTCACCTGACTCAAACAGCCTTGGCAATGAGATTTGGGTTGGTGAGAAACTAATTAGAAGATGGGACTTTTTAGGTACTCTTCAAATGACCCAGAGTTTCAAACAGATGTTTTGGGAAAATGCATACCTGCTGCTCTTCCATTAGCCAATTACTCTGTTGCAACTGTCACAGGCCCTCTTTTTACAATAATTATGAAGAATTATGTCCCATCTGGCAGCTCAAATGTTTAGCTCAATTTGAAGGAAATTTAGTTGTAATTATAGGGGCAGTGTTTCTGTTAAGTCTTGAAAAAGAGCCTCTCTCCACTGCAAAAGCTTTGGTGAGAAGGTACAGCAC
Source organism: Arvicanthis niloticus (assembly GCF_011762505.2). Lineage (NCBI taxonomy): Eukaryota > Metazoa > Chordata > Mammalia > Rodentia > Muridae > Arvicanthis > Arvicanthis niloticus. Next base: position 75,203,158 of record NC_047664.1, on the reverse strand, counting down.
ATATGGAGGGAAGGGGTCTCATAAGAGCATTAAGCAAACACCCTACATGCACACACATGCCTGGAAAGCGTAAAACAAAGAAATTCTCAAGAGTATAATGAACCACAATATAACAAAGTACTAAAACTTAAAATCTATTGTATTTAAATGTGACTTTATGGGTTCTTGCTGGTCTATGGTATTTCAAAATTATTTTTATTCTTATAGCCCCTTTGTACATTTTAAACCATTAATTTGTATGTCCCTAAAGTTATGATTTTAATATTTTTCCAGTGGAATTATGAAATTGTGAAAGTTTTTTGTTGTTGTTTAAATTTAACCTTTCTTAACACAAGTAAAAAAAAAACAAGTTGAAATTGAAGACAAAGATAATCACTTACTAAGATTGTGAGAGTTTTGATTCTATTTTAATTATTTCTTTAAAAACTATATGTGTAGTCTGCATGAGCATGTATGTACTACATGCTTACAGTTGCTTGCCAAGTCCACAAGAGGGCACCAGACTCACCCCTGAAACTAGAGTGTGAGATGGCTAATGTGGATGCAGAGGAATGACCTTGGGTTCTCTGCAAGAGCAGTAAGTACTCTTAACTGCTGAGCCATCTTTCTAGCTCCCCCCTCTCTCTCTTTTGAAGTCAAATAATGAATTATTGATTTTTTATTAACCTTGAAATATACTTTGATTACCACTGTGTATGGGAGATAAAATTGCTATGATATATGGACAAGTTTTATTCTTGTGACCTAGGAAAGGTTTTGCTTTCCCTTGCACTCATTCACAACTCCAAAGCAGTGTAAGTGCCAGGAAGCAAGCATGCAGTACAGGTGTCAGTTTCCTGCTTCCCAACAGGCCAGCCGAGAGCCATCCCAGGCAGATGGAAAGAAAAAGTTTATTTCTGGAAGATATGAAGACATTTTTGTACTTGTAAATATTTTCTTACCCCATATTTTAAAAATTATCTAATTAGCATGGGTCACATTGACTTGTGTTTTATAAACCAACTCTGCATTTCATTTTAGACCAAGATGAAATATTCATTTATTTTTTTTTTTTTAGTCGTCTCCCAATGTGATATTATATTTACAATAAAGAACATCTGGATATTTGCAATTGGAGAAGTCTGTGTGCTTTTGAAATATGACATTCAACAAATAGTTGAATCAACGGCTAAACAGCAATCAGCCATGTCTCGGATATTTTGGTGGATTTGGTTTTGTTATTAAAAACATTTGTTTTTAATATCACTTAAAACATCTTAATATGGTATGTAGGTGGTGAAAAAGCAGGTTAGGCTACAAGGAGAAACTCTGAAATTTTGTAATAAATTAGGGTAATTATGCTAGGGTGGTTAAGTCTTAATGAAGAATAATGGCCGTTTTCCCTTTGGTCTGGCCTTGATTCTTTCCAAGTGAGAGCAAAGCGGTGCAACACTGCCCCCTACTGTACAACTTTGCCCGCCCTTGGAAAGGAAGCTCAAAAGAAAAAAAATGGAAGAAACCAACAGCTTGGGACAAGCCTATCTTCTTTCATTTGATATTTTAAAGGGGTGTTGTGGAGAGTATTCAGCACAGACATTCAGAACAATAGTATAGTCCTCGCTTCTGTGGTGCTGTTTGCTTTCTTAAGCCTGGGCCGCTGCTGAGTTAAACAGATAACACGGTTATTTTTCCCTGATGGGTGGTACTGGAGGTTTGTGAATGTGCTTTTGTTTCAATTAGTGCTTGTCTCAAGGAATGTTGCATCTTTGAAAAAAAGCACACAGGATATCTTTGAGGCTGGAAAGAACAGGGCTTTTGTCCATTTTCATGGTAGCTTTTGTGTTTTTCATAACAGGACCAAACCTTGAGGTAAAATGTATCAATTTAATCAATCACATCTTGGCACTCATCCAGGCTTAACTGTCTATAAACAACTTTGTCTTATTGCGTGTAACAGAACCCTTAAATTCATGTGCAAGAGCCTTTGGCACAGATAACATTTAATTTTTTTTATTTTGATGAAAAGCTGAATTCCTTCTTTCCCCCTTTTTAATGGTATTACTTTAACAAAATTATTATGATGACATGTCCTCTGCAAATGCATACTTTCGGACATTAAAAAACAAATCGAAAGCTACTTATCATATGAATCATTGTTAGAGTCAGCTGTAATCCACTGTGTAAAATCTCCCTGTAAAGGCACACAGGCTAGGGGCTTAAACCTGGAGCACATTAAATTAGTTCCAGTCTCTGGTGAACTGGCTTTGCCTGCCTTACTTAGGCAGGCAAACCGGAAACAGGCAGTTTATAACAAGAAGTCTGCCTTAGAAACCATGGGGTCTATTGGAGAAAGATTTATAACCCCCACTTATATAAACATTACAAATGTGGACTCTGAGTAGGAGGGGAACTGTTATCAAAATCTCCCGAAGAGCTCTTTCATTGTGAGTCAAACGGACAGCCTGCACTGTTGTTTGAAGACCCGCGTTTCTACTCGGTCCTCTCCTCTCCACTGCTCTGCCTGATTAAAATGGAGCATTGTGGAGACTAACCAGACCACCTACTTCTAATTTGTTTTCACAGTGAGACTCCATTGGCATCAAACCTGGAGCCAAAGAAACTCTGTGCCAAAGGAGAAAATTATCATTTTGGAGCTAAAGAAAAAGGAATATAATTATATGAAATCTAGGGGTAATGGAGTCTGGACATCAGTTTATACCATTGCCTGAGTTTAAATGATTTTTACATATAAACACTTTCCTAGATATCATGTTGTCTTTGAGATTGTAATAGAACCCAGATGAGGCTTGAAATATTTGGTCTCATAAAATGAGGAAGGCTGAAAGGAGAGATTAGCATTTGAGATTAGAAAAGCTATTTCTTTGACACTTCACATATGGCGAGCTGAGGTCCATGAGCTACACGTCTGTGTTCTTCTCATTTAGCTTAACTCATTTGTAATGTCTTGAAACTTTCCACATAAATACACTTTCCTTTGCCCAAATATCTCTAACAGGGCACTAAAATCAAATTCTCTTTTTTCTTTTGGGCTTGTTAATAGTAGCTACTGTTGTTATGAGTGCAATCCAGGTGATGCTGAATCCGCTCTCCCTAGGATCTCTCCAGCCTTCCTGGAAGATAGCTAGCACATCTGTTTTTAGCATTTTTAGCTCAGTCCAAACATAAGGTTATTTGGAAAGCACCTTTAAAATAGGGGCTGCTGCAAGAAGAAACATGACGAAAGGTCGTGACTGACAAACGTGAAGCCGGGACCCACAAGAGGAGAATGAGGTTGAATGTCGTAGATGGCATGCCCTTGAGAAGGGTCCCCATGTTCTCTTTGTTCACCAGGTCTGTTTGCTTTGATGGCAAGAAAAGCCACTCCTCTGACTTCAGCTGGTGACAGAAATAAAGAATCCGGTCAGGTCTACCATCAGAGAACAGGTAGACTCAAAGGGAGGTTCTGAGCAGTACCACACAGCTAATACGAACGAGAAGTTTACTGGGTATTGGTTTTAAAATTTTTATTATTTTTACTATAACATTCCTATTATTTTTTTGAGAATTTTATACACATATGCAATATAGTTTGATCATATTATGGACCTCATATATCAAGGCTTACATACACTATATACCAGGCTAAGTGTCTTACATGTGCAGCAACTCCATCTTTGAAATGAAGAAGCTGAGATTCTGAGTTTGGGTACATGCTCAGCCACCATGGGTGGCAGTGACCTCTGTGACCAGCTCTTCTGGCTCGAGGGCCCAGGCTGTTTATCTGCTTAACCACTACACAATCCATGTTGAGCTTTTCACCTCTAAAGCCACTTGGAATCTTGTAAAGCACAACCTGTAATCCCATCCCTGTCTAACCTGCTCCGTTTTTGGTTTTGTTTAGTCTCTAAAGTTCCCTTTGTGGGCAAGATGAGGGTTTCCAGAAAAGACACCTTCCATAATCTGTATGGCTAATTAAGCCAGCTTTTCTTGATGACCGAATGACCCTGACTGTTGGCCTATAGACTGTTTTGGTTAATCTTCAATCCAGGTTACTGAGCTCCACAGATGTAAATGATGGATGGAGGCCACAACGCCTCTCGGGCTTCTTAGATTCATTTTTCTTTTTGCTTTGCTACCAGGATGTGTGATCTTACTCAGTAGGTCTGTTTCTTTGTAGCAAATAAGCACACAGCAGCCTTGAGTGTATGGATTTTAAAGCTGGTTAAGCACTTAGTTCTCTTTGGAAGCAGTGGTTGTCCCAGCTCACCACATACATCTTAACACCAGCATTTCTCTTGGTTTCTTTTGCAGACTGATTTTTGCTCATCTCTTACATGGTCATTCCTAGATAGACTTTTTCTGGTCATGTCTATTTTTTCAAAAAAACCTATTTGGCTGAACTTACTTGACCTTAAGCTTATCATCACTTCTCAGGAAATCCAGTCACTTCCCAGTTCAGCACTGGGACAAGTTAAATGTCATTTATACTCATGGTTTCCTTCAATAAAGAGATCACTTTCAACATGTATATTTTTTTAATTCCTGGGTGTGTAATCATAGGCTTACTTTGTTTCATGCTAGTATATCAAATAATCAAACGTTCTCATGCATCACCCTTAAATATCTTCATGGATTACTGTTGTTTTACAATGTTTTTATGATGTTGGGAATAAGACCTGTAATCTTACATTTAGCTAGACAGTTTTATCATTGAACTACACTCCCAGCTTTTTATAATATTTTAAAGATAGTCATATCCAAACATGAGTATTTACTGTGTGTTAACACATTTTAAAATATCCATTATCTATTTTCTCATCCCAGAAAAACTGAGGAGGATAAAAGAACTCATAACCACAGTTCAGATAGGGAAAGAGATGAGTGACCTGTGTAAGTTACTCTGTCTAGGGGCTTACTTTCCTGTTAATCTGCAGTAGGATTGGAATTTACCACTGAGTAGGCAAGAACATAATGAAACGTGGTATTTCGTCACAGCAATAGAAAACTTAACTAAGGCAAGTTGGTACCAGGATGGGGTATTTCTATGACAGGCCTGACCGTGTTTTGGGGAGGGTTAAGGAAGGACTTTGGAATTTTGGGCTAGCAAAGCCACTGAGTGTTGAGAGCTCAGTGAGATGTGCTATAAGAACTTGGAAAATAAGAATGCTGAGGTGGAGGCCTGGCTGGTGAAGTTTCAGTGGGAAGTTTCAGGCCTGTTTGCTATTTTGAATTCAGATTCTGCTGTTCTGGTAAACATGGGCTGAAGAGTCAGCCATGATTAACAAGAGAGCAACACCATGGAAGGGAAACCTTTGAGTTACTGGGACAGTTGATGCTGGTTAGCTGGAACTAAGAAATTAGTGGTGATTGAGAAGAGACCAGCATCACTGAGCTAAAATCTTCTGGGAAGTGTTTGCTTGAGGTCAACATAGAGAAGCTGTATTCCAGAGATAGACACAGTTGTATCTCTTGCTGGTAGCTGAACTTGATAGCGTAAGAGTCACCCAGGTGCTACTGGATTTTAAGGCATGACGGGGTCGTGGAGAATAACTGGGCTTGGAACTGTGAGAGGCCCGAAGAGGCTGTTGATGGAAGTGCAACCTCAGTGGCAGTTGAAGGCCTAGGGTTGAAGAGGTCATGCAGAGAAGTTGAGGGTTGGCACCATAAAGAGAGCCTTGGAGAGGCTATGGGTAAAAGTGCAGCCCAGTTACTGCAGAAGATTCTGGAGTTTTGGAGATGTTAGAAGTATGGGATGACCACCAAGAACAGCAGCAGCAGTAGAATGGAGCCAACTAGAGCCTAGAAGACAATCTGTTTGTGATACAGAGGGCAGAAAGTGGAGAACTGACCCAAGCCCTCTGGAGCAGCACATGATCTTGAGTGACTCTCAGACATTGGACATTGAGCTACTTACACATGGGATACAGTTTTGTTCAGCTTGAGACTATGCTCTGGTTCTACCCTCCTGAGGTAAGGATTAGTTAGTTAACTTTTGATTTGATAGTTGAGAGACTGAATTTTAAAAGAGACTTTGGGTTTTAAAATACACTTTTAATTTTAAAAAGACAGAATTTTAAAGTATTTGAATTTGTAAAGACTGGGACTTAAGTTTGTAAAATATTTTATATTGTGATATTTATATTAATGTATCCTCATGAAGATGAGTAAGAAAGGAAAGGTTGTGGCTTAACAGTAATGTGTTTGTGTGCCAAGTTGACAAGGGGTCAATTGTACTTTTTTTTTTTTTTTTTTGTCAACTTGACACAAGCTAGAGTCATCAGAGAGGGGGGAGCCTTAATTGAGACAATGCCTCCATAAAGTTGTAAGACTTTACTTAGTGATTGATGTAGGAAGGCCCAGCCCATTGTGGGTGGGGCCATCCCTAAGCTGGGTTCTATAAGAAAGCAGGCTGACAAGGCCATGGGGAGCAAGCCAGTAAGCAGCCACCTCCATGGCCTTTGCATCAGCTCCTGACTTCGGTTCCTGCCCTGCTTGTGTTCCTGTCCTGATTTCTTTTGATGATGAATTGTGGTATAGGAGCATAAATTGAATAAACTCTTTCCTCCAAAGTTGCTTTGGTTATGGTGTTTTATCACAGCAATGGAAACCCTAACTTAGACACCTTCTATCACTATAAAAGCTACCCCACATAGAAGAAAATTTCAGGTCAGTTCTAACTTGATTTTTCTATATCCCACAATTGAAGTATGCATTGTCTTCAGCAAAAGGATCTTGCATGCATGTCTTAAGTTAAGGTTTCCATTGCTGTGAACAGACACCATGACCTTAGCAACTCTTATAAAAGAAGACACTTAATTGGGGCTGGCTTACAGGTTCAGAATTTTAGTCCATTATCACCATGGCAGGAAACATTGTGGCGTGCAGGTGGACATGGCAGGAAACATTGTGGCGTGCAGGTGGACATGGCAGGAAACATTGTGGCATGCAGGTGGACATGGCAGGAAACATTGTGGCATGCAGGTGGACATGGCAGGAAACATTGTGGCGTGCAGGTGGACATGGCAGGAAACATTGTGGCGTGCAGGTGGACATGGCAGGAAACATTGTGGCGTGCAGGTGGACATGGCATTGGAGAAGGAGCTGAGAGCTCTACATCTCGAGTATACAGGCATCGGGAAGAGACTAAAAGCCACTAGCCTGACTTGAGCTTCTGAGCTCTTAAAGCCCACCCCAAGTGACATATGTCTTGCAATAAGTCGCACCTCGTTCATCAAGGCCACATTTCCTAGTAGTGACACTCCCTATGAGCCCATGGGGGCATTTTCTTTCAAACAACCACAGTTCAGTTATGATGGACACCTAAGAGCAATAATAATTTCTTTTTTCTTTTTTCTTTTCTTTTCTTTTTTTTTTTTTTTGGTTTTTTTTTTTTTTGGTTTTTTGAGACAGGGTTTCTCTGTATAGCCCTGGCTGTCCTGGAACTCACTCTGTAGACCAGGCTGGCCTCGAACTCAGAAATCCGCCTGCCTCTGCCTCTCAAGTGTTGGGATTAAAGGCGTGTGCCACCACCACCCGGCATGAGCAATAATAATTTCATGTGTTGTCATGAGAGATTTTTGAGGGGTCTCTTTGATGAATCATTCATAGAGAGGGATCCCATGCCAGGCACTGAGATTTTCATTTAATTACCCATGTCTTTCTCCTATGCCTTGTCTACCCATACAAGGCACCTCCATTCCAACTTCTTTTAAAAAATGTTATTTATTTATACATTCATTTTACGCTTTGTTTATTTATTATATATGCATTTTATCTGTATGTATATCTGTACATTACAAGCATGCAGTGCCCACAGAGGTACTAAAGTTACAATAGCTGTGAGCCACCATGTGGGTACTGGGAATTGAACCAGAGTCCTCTGGAAGAGCAGAGCCATCTCTCCAACCTCCCAAACTCCTTTTTATAAATGTTACTTTAAATCTAGTTTACAAAATAGTGGGTTTCTCTCAGGCTTCTTTATACACCTTGGTTTTGGTTAATCCACTGTTTCCTCTCCTCTACCCAAGTATTTGACAAGCCTGGCTCCTCCAATGTTTTCTTTAAGCAGAGCCTCCTACACTGCTATCCTTGTTCAAAACCCTCAGCCCAAGCAAAGCCCCTTCCTTCATGTTGCACATGTTCTACCATCCTTCCCCAGTAAGTTCTTCTATGCACCCTTTATAGCTTCCTGACTCCTACAGGCACTCCAAGTTAAACATAAAAAACATTCAAAAGCAGGCTTTAATGCGAGAGAACATGTAATGTTTGTCTTTCTGGTATGTTTTACCTCAGTATAATATTTTCCAGTTCGATCTATTTTGCTTCAAATTTTGTAATTTCTTTTTTCCTTTACAATGAAAACATGTTCATTGTGCATTCATTAGTTGATGCTGATTCCATTTCCATTGATTGAATAGAGCAGTAAAGAACATGGAAATGTGAGTGTCTTTGTGCTTTATATTTAGCTTTTGGAGAAGTCTCCGTCCTGATTTCTGCCGTGGTTACACCGGTGTGTACTCCTACCAACAGTGCACAGGCATTCTTCTTTCCCCACCTCCTTCCCAGCATTCGTTGTCATGGTTTCTTAATGACTGGCAGAAATGGGATCACAAAGTAACTGTAGTTTGCATTTCCCTGATGGTAATGATGTTCAATGCCTTCCTAAAGGTTTAACTAGCTGTCTGTCTGTCTATTTGTCTTTTTGTCTGTTGTCTGTCTATCTGATATTCTTCTTCTTCCTTCTCTTTTGAGACTCTCTATATTCAGTTTCATAGACCATTTTAAAAAAAGATTTACTTATTTATTTATTTTATGTATGAGTGCTTTATCTGCATGTATATCTACACACCAGAAGAGGGTATCAGATTCCATCACAACGGATAGTTGTGAGCCACCATGTGGTTGCTGGGAATTGAACTCAGGACCTCTGGAAGAGCAGCCAGTGCTCTTAACTACTAAACTATCTCTGCAGCATCTTCATAGCCTGGTTTTGATTGGGGTATTACTTTTCTTGATGTTTAATTTTTTGTGTTCATTAAATGGTCTAGATACTTATTCTCTATTGGGTCTATATCTGAAAAATATTTTTGACCCATTCTGTAATTGACTTCTTCCTTTGTCACACAGAAACTTTTTAATTTCATGCAGTCCTATTTGTCAATTATTTAACTTGTTTCCTAAGCAACTGGGGTCCTACTCAGAAACTCCTCACCCCTGCCTGTTTCTTGACGTCTATGTTCTATATTTTCCTTTAGCAGGTATCTTAGTTTTTTTTAAGTTGAACTGCATTTAGCTTTATTAAAGATGCTTTTCATAAACAATTATGGTATTTCAGGAAGGAAATGGGCCAGAAATTGTTAAAGGCATACAAGAGCTTCCAAACTCCCTTCTGGGTAGACTCTAATATCAGAAAGCCACCGTCAAAGCCAATGACATTTTCATGGTGTGCTGAGTAGAGGGAGGGCTAGACTGGGATCGAGAGGAGCATCGTGTGGAACAACTGTTCACACGCTGACCCTGACTCTCAGAAAATGGCAGGATTCTGAATCTGAAGATTTGCCATCCTTTAGTAAAGGAACTGCTGCTCTTTTGAGGAAAACCATCTCAGTGATGTCTCTGCAAAGTTCAGATCTCCTGTCATACTGGCAACACGTATGCTAGGGCATCAGGTCCCAACAGGTCTCTGGTTTTAAGGGAATTAAGTATATGTTGGTGGTTGAGAGGGCAGAGGATGTTAAAATGAATTTCAGGTTTTCCCATACCACAAGGCATTTTGTGCCAAGGTGGCAACATGTGTCAACATCAGGTAATCCACACTGGGAGCCAAAGCTCAGGGAAAGGTGTTTCCCCATGTTAATCCATCGTGGGAAACATTTTGTTGGGGATACAAGTTCCTTCCCTGTGAAACAATGAAGTAGTGTGTGTGCTAATTACATAGTTCAGATAGAGTTAAACAAAATCTGGCATTTTTATGACACTCAGTAAAAACAGTATTTCAGGTGACACAGTCATCACAAATGGACACGTTTCCCTTGTCATCTGCAGCACTCCCGCTTCTCTGCCTGCTCTGTGTGGGCATCTGTGTATCCCATCCTCGCCAGCAGCAACTCTCCCCTCTGTCTACTTCCTCCTTTCTTTTCAAGGTCTGCTCCAGGTTGGCTTCTGACTATGGAGGAGCAGGTTAGCAACAGCTTTGTAGATCTCAGTGGCTCTTCCTCTCCCTTGGCTCCATAGACTCCCCTTCCTCTTTCTTTGGGCATGGGGTGGGGATGCAGCGGTGCCTGGTGTTGGCTGGTCCAGTGCTGCTTCCACTTGCCCACTTGCCCACTCATCCTCCCTGTCCCCTTCTTACTACTCTGCCAGTATTTACTGAATGGTGTTCTATTCCAGCACAAAGCTAGTCTAGAGGTAAGAATGATATGTATCTGTAGATGTAGCCAACATTCTAGTGGTGTGTGCCAGTAACACATCTGCCCATGTTTTATGTTGAGAAGCAGTTTGGGGATCGTTATGGACTGGATGTGTAAATTCCTGTCTTGCCTGCCTATTTCTCCATGTGATGGTGTTTGGAGGAAATTTATAATTCAGAAGTAAGTCAGAGGTTTTTGAGAGGTAATTACATTTAGATGAGGTCATGAGGATGAGAACCCCATGTTGGAATTAGTATCTTTATAGAAAGAAACCAGAGTTTCTTGTCTCCTCCTCCTCCCCTCAATCTCCATGTATGTATGTATGCATGCATGCATTATATATGCATCTATGTATATATCATCTTATTTCACCTGTGTCTTATTTCTTTCTCTGTTTTATGCACATACATACCCGAGAACATAGTAAGAAAGTAGCAGTGTCTGTAAGCCAGGAAGAGAGCCTCATCAGAACCTACTGTACTGCTACCATAATCTCAGATTCCCCTAGACTCTAGGACTACGGGAAATCATGTCTGTTGTTGAAGCCACCTGGACTGGAGTATTTTGTCATAGAAACTGGGTAGGCAGCTCAGTTGGGGAAAGAGGCAGCCATCTAGGCTCCACATTTATTCGCTCCTTTTGGTTTGCTGTGACAAAACATTGTATCGATTGGTAATTGATGGTTTGAGTTTGGCTTCTCCAAGAGGTTTCTCAGGAGTGTGTTTTGTAGCTTCACTTCCTTCTTTGGTTTTCTTTGCAAGGAGAAGCTCTTTCCAAATAGTATGAAAAGTATTGGTGCACTGAGGAGTTTGGGCTCAGGCAGAAAGAGCATGCTCCTTCCCCGAGAGCTTGTGGGAAGTAAAAGGCTCCCTGTCCTTGTTTCTATGGGCTTAGCATGGGCCATCTGCCTGCCACTGGTCCCTCCCTCCAGAAAGGATTTCCTCTATGGCCATTACTGGGCTGCTCTCAGTTACCGAAGTCGGGAAGTGAGGTGGAAGGCTCTGTAGGAGCTGCAGTGTGCTGTAGCCACCCAAGAGAAGACTGAGTGGTGTTCTGTAACGATAGCAGTGGGTATGCAGTGTGACCGATGTTACCTTGACCCCTTGTCTAGACCTTCAGATTATAGTACTAGATAAACCTTCTCTTACTAGTTTAAAACTGCTAATTAGTAGACTGCTCTCCATGCTGATGCCCAGGCTGTCACTCCCTTTGCCCTCTGGGCTTTGTTTGCTAAGGCTTGCCAGGAACAGTGGATGCACGTGCTAGTAGACCGTGCTCTGCTTGGTCCTCTGCCAACCGAGGAGGACAAGGCTGCATATATTGGTTTTGCTATGAAACTAGGCTTTTTTTGATTCTGAAGTTGGAAAGCCACAAAATATGCTCACATACATGTACATATGTACACACATTAGCACACACCTTCAGCAATACACAAACATATTATATGCCTCTTTCACGGTTTTAAGCACAAGCTATTTTTTCCCCTTTGTTCTGACAAAGGATTTGCATCGAGTGCCGAAGGAGTTTCTTCAGATGTGCAGAAAGCAGTGAGTTATGACATAGATAAACACACTGGAAGTATTTCTACAAGTGTGACCATACAGAACACTAAATCTTCCATAATTAATGTTTGGTTTTGTTTTTTCTTTTTGCTGCTGAGTAAGCATGAGATTGTGGCATTAGCTTTTCTTCTGCCATCTGAGCATTAAGCATGAGATATTCCCTCAGCTCTTTTAACATCTACTTGAACTGTATGGTTTCATCTGCTTCTCTAGCCAGTGGGAGCTCAGCATTGGATACTTTAATCAAGGAGCACAGTGCAGCCATCATCAAGGACTTAGTCTATTGTTAGGGTATGCAGATCTGTCCTTTTTGGGAAAAATCACTAGTTTCCTAACTATGAAAATATGCTTACCATGCAAAATTAAGATGTTATATCTTAGCAAAGCGACCTATGGTTTCATTCCCTAGAGATCCTGTTAGTATGTTGACATGTTTCTATTTGCATCCTTTCTGCATATACACATACAGTTTATTACTGTTCCATTAATGAACACAGAACCAGAGTTTCTCATTTATTCATGCTGTTATGTCTTCCATAAGCTCACAGCTCTTTGGATCACAGCCTTTACTGATTATTCTATTAGATCAATAGCACATACCCAGATTTTACCTTATGAATAAGGCTGCAGTTTATATCTTTATGTCTCAATAATTATTTCCTTAACATATTTAAGCTTTTTGTAGGTTTTGACACACTATAAGGACTTCAGTACTGACGAATGGTCAATAGGAATATGCCAACTTAAGTGCTATACAAAGTTCCAGAAGTCGCTGAGTGCATTTTACCATCCTCAGTGCTGCCTATTTAATAAGCAAAATAAAAACCCGAATCAATATACACATTGTAATTACTTAAGTCAGGCGGATAGTTTTCATAGCTGGTTGTTCCAGTTGCATACACTAATATGCTTTGAAATGTTAAACTCTGCTTTCTTTGGGGGAGTGGTCTTTCCTTTATCTTTATGGTTTTTTTTTTTCTATTGAAGTTTTCATCTAACTAATTTGTGAATGATATTCATGTTAATACACTAGCAGTATTTAAAATCTTCTTTTATGTTTGACATTTGATATGTTTAACAATTGGTATTTTTTAAATATCGATGGTATTTTTACGCAGTCAAATCTGTTTCTTCTTTCCTTGGTTTCTTTCTTGAAATTTTACAGGGAGGCATTGTGGGAGGCCTGTTTGCGGCACCCATTTGTGCCTGCCTTTGTGCAATAGCTATTGTCTCCCTCACTTTGGAGGTGAGGCGCAGCTTCTTTCAGGAGCAAGATGGAAACTGAGTTCCTGTAGCCTCGCTATGAGCTGACTTTTTCCTGCTCAGCTCCACTTGATTTTGCCTTTGCTGTTATGTTGCAGTCTTCTGCCTCTCAAGATGAGGCGGATGTTCACCTGTATTTTCTTTCAGTATAATTATGGCTTAAGGCTTAACTCATATATATCCCATAATTTCTGAGATCACCTCTTTTCTCATTTGCAGATACAAAATGATGACTCGTTACTTTTTATTCACAACTCTTCTTTTGTTTTCAGTGTTGCTGTATTCTTTCTCCCCCCTGTCCCCCACTGTTAATTCAACAAACTTCTGCTAGCTTGTTCCTTGTGTAAGAGTCTCTGCTGGGCACTGTAGGGATATGTGCGTGGGTAAGATGGAATCTAGAGAAACTGGTGAGAGATAATGTAAAGAGAAGCCTGCAGAGGGAACTTTGGAATGAACTATGATAACTTCGAAAGAAGCACATGGACTGGAGAGGAACTGGAGGCAGAGGACAGAGCTGATGGGGAAGGTGCGGGTGAGTCAGGAAGGAAGGACTGGTGGGGAGTGATGTGCAGGGGCTGGGGGAAGGAGGTCAGACTGAAAAGTGAGGTAACCATAAAGCCACTCACAGGGCTGAGTAATGATCAAATGGGAGTGTGTGTGTGTGTGTGTGTGTGTGTGTGTGTGTATGTGTGTGTGTGTACAGCAAGTCCAGTATGCACTCAGCACTAAGTTAAACACTCTTCATGATCTCCACTAAAACAAAGAATGGAAAAATGCTGACTGTGGAGGAGTCCTACCTTGTGAACTTAATTGTCTAGCACACTCTCCCTCTTGATGTTTTTGTCTTAGTAGCTGGTTTGCAGCTATGTGCTTTCCCAGAGCTGCTCATGTTGTGTTTGAAGGAGGTCAGGATATCACTGAAGGAAAACAAACTTAATTAACTTGGAGCCAGTTTTATTGAATTCTTTATATAATGCTTTTATTTTGAAAATTGCTCATTTGTTATGGATTAACCTTAGAAAGAAGTTTAATTAAGAAAGCCTGATAATCTCAGTTATAGATTATAATCACAGTTAAATTGAAATAATTCAAATAGTAGGGTGTGTATTTCTTTACTCCAAAATAGTGACTTACAATAATATATTGGGGTAATTCCATTTTATTTCAGACTGTGAATGGGCTTTTAGAGAAGCATCCTTGATGCTTTGACATAGGTGATTTGGGTATGTGGAGGATTCTCCTGAGTGAAGACAGCCTCACCACCCTGTCCGCCTGGAGAGGTGCAGTCAGTGTTTTGGACTACATAGTTTTTGTTCAGGATTGTGTTGGGCACAGAAGGGCATGCAGTGCTGTGGGCCCACCTTCTACTCCAATGCTAACAATCGCTGCCAGGCTCCTCATTCTCTATGTCAGCCAAGATGATTTCCACTTCCTGATGCTCCCAGAGTGCCAGCATCACCCAGCAGAGAAGCTCCACTGCCATATCCCAGTAATAATCTTTCCTTGAAGTACCAACATATAAAGCCTCATCCTTCCAGACCTCAGTTCTGAATGACCTCCTCTGAAGATTGTGACCCCCATCTAAAATCACTTTCTCCCTCTGTGCTGCCTGCCACATGACACCTGTTAATAGAGACAGCACACTGCATTGGGGTTGGGTTTGAGAGCTGTCTCCTGTGCCCCTTCAACTAGATTTTGAACTCTTTTAGATAAGATGCATATATTCTTCATGGTCTTCACAGGGTCTAATGCAGTCCTTGGATCTTCCCAGGAAAGTTTTCTTTGTTCCTCTACAAAGTTAAGTAATTTTAAACCTTAAAAACGTACTTTAGTTTGTTAAGGCATTTTGCACAATGAAAGGGCACTTGAAATTAGGTGGCTAATGATAAAGGTAACTATCATTCACATTAGTTGGGAGTTGTTTTATAATGTCTCTTAGTTTCCTCTTGGGACCAGCGTTTTCAAGAATGCCAAGCTATTAATTTTCTTGTGTAAAAATATTATTCCAGGTCAAAATCATTAGAAGCAATCCACCAGCTGTCTAGAAAAGCCTCTGGATACAGAGCAGGTGCTAGTCACTTGGCTGAGTATATCTCAGGCTGCTGTCATAAAGCAGACACAAGAAAGATAAAAAGTCATTTTCTTTTATATTTCAACACTCTTAGTCTAGAGAGAATAGCAATTTAGTTTCTTGGTAGTAGCATTCTGGGTACCATTTTTTTTTCATACAGATACTATTAGCATTTTATGGTCTTCATAGCTAGTCTAATTTGCAAGATATTTTCTTATTTTAGAGTTTCCAAATAGGTACAGAAAGAAAATGGTAACTATAGTGTATTCCCTTAAGATGATGATCCCAAATTGTCCACAGCACTTTAGCTGACTGTCCCACTAACCAGACCCACTAGCCAGACTTTAGTTTATGTGGTCACACCAAGTTGCAACGTATGCTGGGAAATATAGTCTTCTTTTTTGTTGGGTGTTTATATGTAAAGCTTAAGGACTTGTTATCTACTAAAGTAAGAAAGACTGATTGCTTGACCATGAGAAGCAGTCCCCACCCAGCAGGCCTTTCCCCCTCATGTGAGAAGTCAGTGACGGGAATTGCAGATGTTGATGGGATTTCTTCATAGCAAGTGTCTTAAGTATGAGATCAGTCACACCTAATGATGATTTGGCTCATAGATGAGAGGACAGTCCTGTATCCTGGTGGGAAGAGCATTACAGTAAGAGTGTATGGTGGCATGTTGCATTAGGACTGTCAGGAAGCAAAGGCCTTTGACCCAAACTAGGGTGACATAACCCTTTAGTCTTACCCTAGGGCTTCTTTGCTGACTAGCTCCCATGTCTAAACATTTTCACAACCTTCCAAAGCAGCACCATAATCTGGGGGCCACCTAAACATATCTGAGCCTATTGGAGACATTTCACCTTCAAACCATTAGCAGGTCACCTTTAGCTAACGTTACAATCTGAGAAAAGCATTTGTTACATTGGTAGTGTGGAAGGGATGGACTAAGTCAGTCCTTGGCACAGTGTTTACATTTCACAATAATGCTCTGGGCTACATTGTCATCTAGATATGAAGGGCAGGGCAGCTAACATACTTGTAGACCACCTGTGGATGCAGAGATGGAAACTAGTACAACTTTCCTCTTAAGGTGTTATCAGATAGCCCCGAAGTAGTCTTTGCCATCCTAATAGCCAGAATGTAAAGAAGATGGAAATTTCAGTAGGAAAACCAGTTCAGGATTATGTTCTTATAACCCTGCTAAATGTTAGCTTTCGTTTCTCACGTTTCAGAAAGTATGTTGTTTGGCTTCCCCAAAAGAAAACTGGTATTTCTCCTACTTTACTTTCTTCCATCTCTGCAAGCTTCTGCATGGTCTTGGTTTCTTCTAGGAAGCTTTCTTAACTTGACATGCCAACCTACACCAAACTCTATGACTCTAGGATGCTGTCTACTATCTCCGACTAATTTTCTGTTTTGCAACTGTTTGTATGTTATTGTTTATATTTTATAACTGTTACTGTTATATATGTTGTTTATGTTACTTTCTGCGCTAGTCTCTTATCTGTGAAAGGAGATGGACAGTGTCCATTTACCAGATAAGCCTCTTTATCCAGCAAATGATGCTTGGATATGCACTTGTTAAATAAGCAAATATGAGAATTAATAGGTGTATTCAACGGGAGGAAGAACTGGCAACAAAGTAACAGGAAAGCTTGAGTGACTGCAAGGGACACAGTCATAGCTGCTTGAGAGGTGAGGCAGGAGGATTGATGCAGCTAAGATTTCACACCTAAATGAGACCGGTTCTAAAGACAAAGCAGTGGTGGTAGGGGACAAATAAGAGATAGATGTCCATTTGATTTCATTAAGTTGATCAGTTGGAATTCTGTCTGGCCTTCCCAAATGCCAGAGCCTTCTGAGTAGTGGTCTATTCTGAAGAAGACTTTGTCTGTCTAGTACCTTCTTGCTTACCATGGGGGTCATTCCTTCTGCATATTTAAGTCCTGACAAGCTTATTGTAGGAAGCAGAGGAGACCAAGGTGTGATGGATGTGACAGAAATTCTGTACTGGCTTGCTGGTGACAGTCCCATTTCTTTCCCAAGATGTCTCATCAGAGACAGGTTCAGAGCTGACCTGGAGTGCTCCAGGAGACTTAAAGAGAGATTGAGCAATGCTTCTTCAGCTATGAACTATATTGTGTGACTTCACAACAATAAAATATTTCATGATCTTGTCTGAACCTTTGAGCATTTCTTATTAGACAACAAACAAACAGCAAAAACCTATCCAGTATTTTTACACAAAATACATTCTGCTTATGCTTTAAGTTGTAGATTTTTGAAAGATGTTTATAAATAAGCATGTTTTTATTTGACTTAATTTAAATGTATATATTAAATGACACTTTCTTTATTTAGATTTTGGTTACTTATGTGTATTCATGTGGTTCTATGTGTGAATATGTGACCATGAGTACAGGTGTTTATGGAGCTGAGAGCCATTGAATGTCCCTAGAGCTGGAGCCACCGAACATGGGTTCATGCATTCATGAACTTGAGTCTTCTGCAAGAACAGAATGTGTCCCCAATTTCTGAGTCATTTCTCCTGCCCCAAGATAACACATTTTCATTATGGTCTATGCAATTATTCTCCTCAGCACTTGTGGCTCATTCCCCTCTGAGCAATCCTACTCTGTAAACAAACACAAAGGTGACATTTCAGTGGACAGAAGAATCAGAAGGGGGCAGGTGAATGCTGTGCAGAGACATGAGCAGAGGACAGTAGAGAAAACAGTGCTATTATAATGCACAACCTCATCGTTAGATACTTAGTGACCTAAGGAAGACAGCAGCTTAGAGGCTAGGAGGACCCCATAAGCTGCAGAACTGTAAAGCAAGAACTAGACAGAGGCCTTTAAATCCTCTAAGGTACTGCTGCCATTTAGTAGATGAGAAAGCCTGGGTGACAGTCCTGAGTCACCGTGAGTGGCAGTACCTTAGGTGCTGGTTAAGTGCTTCAGAAGACTGGATTCTGCTATCCATGGCAGCAACGTGAACGGTGTTAGTGTTCTGATCAGTCATTGATCTCTTCTTTTGTTTCCTGTGTTCTGAGAGGGAAGGAAGACAAGCATAGACATACTGACAAGAATCCTGTTCATGGTACATGTTCAGTCAGTGTAGGACTGATTTCATAGAGCCAACTCTGGAGAAAATGAATCAGTCATTAGGATATAGACTACCTGCATGGTGAAACACTCATCAGTCTTGTCCATGCACAGGGGAAAAGAAATTTAGTGATAGTTTAGTTATATTGAACAATCTGGAAAACATTATTGTTTTGTATTTAGTGAATTTGTACATGTAGTATTTTTCATCTCTAAAGAAAGGAAATTAAAAAATTTGAAGCAAGCTAAAATCTATCATATTGCATGGTTTTAAAAACTAAAATTTATTTATTTTATAATAATATTTGCTCTTATGTAGAAAAGTTATTAACTCTAAAAGTGATTTATATGTTTCTGTTTGTTCAGGTACCTTATGTGTATCTATATTTCATTCAAACTCCAGTAGAATCCCATGGAGATGGTTAAAATATGCAGCCACCGTTGTGGGGGAGGTTTTCTCTGTAGTCAGCAGAATAGGAAACACCAGAGTGAATTGAAATTGGAGCTAAGTGTGTAGCCAACATGGTCTGTAGCAAACAGGCACAGTAGTTGTGTGTGCTGAGCTGCACAGACAGTGACATTTGCTTCACTAAGAGGAATCTTTATTCTGCACGAAGCTCTGCATGCTAACTTTACTGAATAAAAGGCACTTCTTTTGACGGAGGACATAGGCTGAGTTGGGGTTGTGGGGACTCACTGTTTCATGTCAGCAGATGGTTCTAACTTTGTGGTGAATTTACTGTACATTGCCATCTAAATCCCAGAACTAACAAACCAAGGAAATAAAACAATTTCAGACTTCATTAATATGAGTTTCATTTTATTTTCCCAAGTGTCTGGTTTAATCATTTGGTTGAAGTAGAGATGGGGAATATAGTTGGTTCATTCCACCAGTGTTTGAGTGTATGTTAGGGTGTGCTTAGCACTACACTAGAGTAGCACTACAGTAGACTAGTTGGTTCATTCCACCAGTGTTTGAGTGTATGTTAGGGTGTGCTTAGCACTACACTAGAGTAGCACTACAGTAGGCACTAAGGACTCAGAGATAACAACTGCTTTGACAGTTTTCTTGGTGTGTGTCATGTATGCCATGGCACATGAATGGAACACCCAGGACAAGCTTGTACCTGCCACCCTGTTTGAGCCGGGATTTCCGACACAGCAAACTATCTGGCTCACGTGCTGATCCTCTTATGCCCACCCCTCATCATGTGGATTCCAGATGCATGCTTCCACATGTGGATTTACACAGGTGAGCTTTGGCCCCTGCACACTTGCTCGGCAAATGCTTTACCTTCTGAGCCATCTCCCAGTCTACTGGATGTCGATTCTACCATGTCCTGCTGTTGTTGAGACATGCTCATTTATTAGGATGCTAATTTTCTTGTGTGTGTGATTACTGTTTTAAGTTGCTTTTCAGACTTTTGTGTGTATGATCCTTTTTTCTTCTTCCTCCACCTGTTTTCAGTTTTAATAAATATTTTAGTTTTACAATGTTTAGCTCTGGATTCTGTTTGTTTTACATTCACCCTGCTTGGTATATATTGTGTATCGTGTATCTTCTGATTAATGCTTAAACTGGTCCTGGACAATTACATCCATTACCTTATCCAATATGTTTCCTCTCTGTCTTTTAATTCTGGAACTCCAGTGAGAATTATTTTAGAATTGGCATGCTGGCTCAGCTGGATAAGTCACAAAAAGGCCACAGAAAATCTGAATAAAATTTAAAAGATTGAAGTTACAATGGCATTACAATCAATAACAGAAGATAGTTTGGAAAATTAACAAATATGTGGCAATTAGACAGTATGCTCCTGAACAATGACTGGGTAAGAAAAAACAGCTTGAGACAAACAAAGCTGAGCAAACAACATAATAAAATTCATAAGATAGAGCAAACGTAGTTCTAAGAAGAAATTTTATATCAATAAACAATTATAAATCAAATAGTTCTGGGGTCCTGGCATTCTTCTTCTTATCCAAGTCACCTTTGTGGCCTCTCACTGTATCTTTTCTCATTTTCTTAGAAAATAGAGTCTATGGCAAAATTTATATGGAACTATAAAGAAAATGGAGGTACCTTTAAAGGAAAGAGAACGCCGCTAGTTGTTCAACCATGCAGGAAATGTGAAGGGACTCTTGCTGTTCCTACTGTTTGCAGGGGCAGAGGGTGTGCTGGGAATTTATCATCAGACCATGCCTGTCTCCCCATGCTCTCATTGTTTGTCACAAGAATCATTAACCATTCTTACCTGCAGCTAGCTCTATCTTCTGGTGTCTCTGCATGGCCATGAATAAAGCCAGAGGCTTCATGGGATCCGTTGGGTTAAACATAGGCATTGAGCTTTTTGGTTTGCACTGTGCTGGATGGTATACATTTCTGTCAAAGCTGTCCCCCAGGCAGCCTGAAAGAGTTGGCAGTGCAGGATGTGGCAGGATAGCACCTCGTTGGCGCAGGCATCCCATTAACAAATGGCCAGCCAGATCTTGGCTGGGAGTTGGAGAGTAGCGGCAGGTAAGTCACTAGGAGTGTGTAAATACGTCCAGTTCACCAGACGCTTCTAAACAGAAGCCTCCCTCAAGAGAGGAAGGTAATAAAGTAGTAATAAAGGCAGGGCTAAGGCAGGCACACACACTTTAAAGTTGAGGGCTCATCTTACTTCTTTTTTGTAAGATCCTGGTGAGGTGTGGGCTACTGCACAAGACCCTGAGATTTAAATGCTTAGCAATAGGTTAAATTATAGCTTTTTGTGCTGTTCTTTTACAAAAATAGGAAATCTACCATCTAAATTTATACCAGTGTACTTTAAAAATAGGAGAATGATACTAAGAGCCTTCAGTTAATTTCTGTAAAATCTAATTTGAGGAAATCCAGAAATATTTTCGATGCCAAAGTGCATCGCAGCTACCTTTACATCAGAAACTCAGCCACCGAGGAGCCCTCTTGCTTCCACTTAGGTTGTCTCTTTTTTTAAATGGTAGTTTTCTCCTAAAAGAGGTCAGCCTTCTAGACATTCTTGACTTAATGAAGGAATTACTTGACTTGCTGAATCCAAAAAGAAGCTAGTGAGAACGGAGAAGAAAGTCAGAACGGAGAGGAGAGAGCCCAAGCGTGTGCACTGCCTTCATTGTTTACCTCTGCCTCTGTCCCATCATTCAGTAGAGGACATTCCAAACCATTTTCTACGCTGATGTATTCTACAGTTCTACTGACCTCACGGTGGCTAGAAGACACCAAGGCCTCGTTCTCATGCACTGGATGCTGTGAATGTGAGGGGCAATGCTCTGTGACTGAGAAGCCACTCTCCACTAAGGGGCCGGTCCCCTTGCTTCTAGTGTGGGCTGTGAGGTGTGCTGGAACAGTTCTCAAAGTGACAGCTTTTCGATTGCCCCTTTCACAGCCATTCTCCAAGCATCTGACCTCTCAGCTTTGCCCTGAGAAGCCTGGAAGTCAGATTCTACACAAGCTGAAGAACTTAATCTGTGTTCTTCATAGAGATAGCTAACATTTATGTTTTCAGATATCTCATAAGTTGTCAAAACTAAAACTCATATCATTTCTGCTACTTGTGAAGAGTTATAGGATTGTCGAATGGCCAGATTAAAAAGCAAGCAAGGTCACGGAGAGATGGCTCAGTGGTTAAGAGTACTGGCTGATATTCCAGAGGACCTGGGTTTGATTCCCAGCACCTACATGGTGGCTCACAAATATCTATAAGTCCAATCTCAGGAGATCCAATGCCCACTCTGGCCTCTGTAAGTACTACATTGACATGGTATACAGATACATGGAAGCAAAACAGCCATACATATAAATTAAAGAATAAAAGAAAAAAAATGAAAGGCAAGCAAGGAAAAAAAAAAAAGGAAATTAAGCAGGCTTTAAGCTAATGTAGTCAAACTTTGGGATATTTTATAACTGCCCCAATAGTTCAAGCCAAGCATGGACACATTGAGTTGGTACCCATTGCAGGAGTGTGATTTATTTTTTTCTTAGTGAGGCTCTGGAAAGCTCAGCTTTCCAGACCTGTTTTTATTATTTATATTGGTTCCCTTGATGATAGACAAACAGGCCTAACCTGGGGCCAACAGTACCAGCAGGAAATTTAGGTCACGGATAGTTGCATTTTAAAAACTCCAGTTCTTAAGCTGCTCCATCATGGTAACAGATTGATGATAACAGGACACAGAGCTCGTAAATCATTAAAGGTGGCCAGATAGAGACAAATGGCTGGTGGTGTTGTTGGCCGCACACTTCCCAACTCCCTGTGGTGCTCTGTGGTGCTCTCAGAAGTCACTTGCCCCTCATTTCATGCAACTTAAGGCCCTGCTGGCCTGCTTGCAGAAAGCAGCCTCTTTATCAGACAGCTCTGTCTAAAGCGTAGCATCACATCACTTCCCACGAGATGGAGAAAACATTACAAAAACGTGTCTCCCCACCCGCCCCCCAACATCTGTGTGTTTTATTTTAAGCTGAACAGCCATTGAAGTTGTTCTTTCCATCTTTCCCCCAAGTCAGCGCCTTTC
The DNA here is from genome assembly GCF_011762505.2 of Arvicanthis niloticus. Lineage (NCBI taxonomy): Eukaryota > Metazoa > Chordata > Mammalia > Rodentia > Muridae > Arvicanthis > Arvicanthis niloticus. The sequence goes on along the minus strand of NC_047664.1, from coordinate 75,180,237 downwards.
CCTGTCCCCTTAGCCAAAGGGACAAGTGTCCCAGCGAGGTTACTTGCTGAAACCTGTAAACGTTTTCTGTTTCCCTGCTCTTGCTTTAGATAAATGCTAATTTGTAACTAGAACTCTAAGTGGATGGCTCTGTTCTTCCCAGGACACAGGAAGTGTGGCCGGGTGTAATGGCATTTTAAAAACTTACTGAGGTAAAATATAATATTGAAATGTACAGCTCGATGAATTTTTACTAAGCAAAGACAGCTGTGTAATCACTACCCAGATCGGCTTGAAAGATTATCAGCAGTCCTAGAAGGCCTGCTTTCTCTGCCTGACCTCCTGCTTATCATGGGGAGGGGACTGCTAAAAACAGATTACTTTTCCATGTTTTTTATAATTTACATAAAGGGGATAATACAATATTATTTTTCTGACTTTTTATGCAACGTTATGTTTTGAGATTTATCCTTGCTTTATAATGTGGACCATTCTTTCTCGCTGCTCTGTTGAATCAGACTATCTTAGATTTTCCTTGGAGGCATACTTTGGGATGAGTTGTTTTTTGAGACAGGATCTCACTATGTCTCTCTGGCTGCCTTAGAACTCTACGTAGACCTGGGTAGTCTCAAACTCACAGAGGCTCTCCTGCATCTGCCTCTTCTGCAGCATGGGGAATTAAAGGTGTATGTTACCATGCTCATCTTAAATAGAAGATAAAGTTTGTGGAATTTGTCTTTGTAGCTACGGAGATAACACCATTTCTCAGTCCCTCAGAGTCATTCATTCTTCAGGCCCAGAAACCCATTTAGTTCCAAATCCCCCAAATAGAGATTAAATTTAGGCAAACATCCATGCTGTAAGTTTACCTGCCTCCACTCTGTTGCATCTTCTGTGGGCTGCAGTTGGCTTTTTGTTGCTCATTGTTAGTTTTATAGTTCTGGACTTAAACATCTCCTCTCTAAACATTCTTTCCTGTCTGCCATTTCCTCTGAACCACCTCTTTCTATGATCCATTTGTGTAAAAATCTTAAAATAATCCCGAAGCCTGTTCCATTTATCAGCCCATCAGCACACTGGGCTGCCGTGAATGTCACAGTGTTTCCCAGCCCAGTGGCAACAATGCTTTTGTCTTGGCTCAAGCCTTAGTGTTTCTCATTTGCCTTCTTGAATTTCTTCCCATCTTCCCACTTCTACCCAAGTCTCCATGCTCTGTTCTCAATATCCTGAATATCCTGAATATCCTGAGTGATATTCTTGAAATCAGATCAGATCACAGCAATTCTCTATTAAAAATACCTGGGAATTATATCTCAGAAGGAGAGCAAAGTTCCATGGACGAGCTGGCTGAGCAGTCCTGAGGGGTCTGCTCTTTCTGCCTCATCCCTCCTGACCCTTCCATTTCCCTGCCTGAGAGCACTGAGCCTGTCCAGACAACTTTTGCCTCATTGGTATGATGGTATGACTCTCATCCTGCTAGTTCCCATCTCAAGCCCATGCCATAGTCCTAGTCTACCACATTTAGATTGGCCACTTTTAGAGACCGCTACTATCCTGTTTTCTGACTTCAGAATTTGGTTTCTTTCTGTGCATATCTCTTCAATTCATTACATTCTTTTCCACTTAGAGGTAAGCATCCACTGGACACTGTGCATTCATTCATTCATTCATTCATTCATTTCATTTTATTTATTCTTTGTGATGTGTATGAAAGATACAGAGAAAGAGCAAGAGGGAGAGGGAGAGGGAGATGGAAGTGAGAGGGAGAGAGGGAGAGTGAGAGAGAGAGCATACACATGTACCATGGCAGTAACATGACATACTTGTAGAAAACAGGACATACCTTGTAGAAATCAGTTCTCTCCTTTTACCACGCGGATTCAAGGGATCAATCAGAGTTGGTAGCAAGTGCCTTCACATACTGAGTCATCTAGCTAACTTGACACATCGAACACTGTGCCATTTGTATGGCACTTGCTGTATGCTGCAGTGGGACAGAACTTGAGACCAGTTCTGTCTTATGGCTGAGGTACTTTTGTATCTTGATTTATCTGCCTGTAACTAGGGCTAAGGAGTGAGGTAAGCATGGCATAGTCACAGTCTGGCTTAATGGTTGTTGCTGGAACTCCCTTGATTAAGGTTCAATAGCTAGTCCTATACCTTGTCAAGGGCTGTAAAGAGCTGTAGGTCAGCCTATCACCTTTGGTGGGTTACAGTCATCTACTGCTGCTTTTACGTGTATGGTTTATCTATTATCTCATGAGTTGGACTCCCTTGACTATTTGTTTTAGCTGGCATCATTGATACAACCTTCCCTATCCCAAGGGTCAGGATTCCCCCTTTCCACAGACTTTTCTCTCTCCTGACCAGGAAGCACTGGAGAAGAAACGTGTGCTAGACAACTGTGGGTCAGGTCCCAGGTCAGGGCTGGGAGGAGGGCCCAGTCAATAAAGTGCTTGCTGCACACGCGTGAGGATTTGAGTTAGGATCCCCATGGCTTATGTCAAAAGCTGCCCATTCTTGTCAGTCCACTACCGGGGAGGCAGAAACAGTAGCAGCCCTAGAGGTTTGCTAGTTACTCAGTCTGGCCAGTCAGCAACTTCCAAGTTAAGTGAGACATCCTGTTCAAAAAACAGACAAAGGAAAGGACAGGGAGGGATTGAGGAAGACAATGTCCACCACTTGCCTCCAAGTACTCATGCACCAGCACATGAATGTGCACACACAGATACATACACAAGCACACTAGCTCATTCATTTGCCACCTGACACCCTGGAAAAGTAACCTTCTCAATTTGAATTGCTTCTGAAATAATAGTACATATGATTTAGAACAATTGGGAGGAGTAAGACAGTCTATAATTTTATGCTTAGTTTTTGATTTTTTTTTCCTCTTAGAAGGGAATTGGAGATGGATAATGAAGTTTTGGGTAAAGGACCTAAGAAGGCATAAGAGTTTCTCTAGGATCAAAATCTGAGCACATTTAACTCAAAATCTGAGGTCAGAGAAGATAATATTTGAGTCGAGTCTTAAGATGAAGTGAAGGAAAGGGAAAGTACATTTTATACAGAGAGAAACACATGTGCAAGCATGAGGACAAATGAAAATGGGGCAGAAGGTTTAACCACAATGTGTGGGAAGAGAATTATGATGGGACTGAGCAGTTAATAGGCCAAGAAGGTAGAAGGCATGCCTGCCATTAACTAAGTCCAAATAAGTTTAAATGGATCAATTGATTGATTGACTGATTGATCCTAGAATGAGTCAAATAATGGCCATAACTAATGATAGTTACACAGGCAGTGGCCAAAGTACAGGATGCGCATGCACGATCATCAGGCCTGTGTTACTGATTTGGAGGACCCCAGTACAGTAGAAATCTTGCACTCAGTCAACCGGGTGAAGGATGAAAGCATACAACAGTGTAGATCCAGAGCAGGAAGAGCAGGGCATGTTTAACTCAAATGCTAACTGGATGTCAGAGAAGATAGTGCTTAAGTTGGGTCTTGAGTCCGAATGGAGAAAAGGGAAAAGTACATTCTATGCAAAGAGATAGCCATGTGCAAACATACAGAGACAGATAGAAATGACTCAGAAGATTCAACCACAGTCTATAAGGGAAATACTTTAGTTGTAGTTCTGTTGAGTTAATTTACTGGTTTCATGACCAAATGGAGAAGTCCAATAGGCTGTTGGGTTTGGAGCAAGGGAGAGAAAGTGAGTAGAACTGATGCGTTTATCAATTTTAACAGTTAACAGTCAAGTCATACAGTGACTTGAGCAGGATTCTTTATTTTACTTTTCTACTATAGTCTAAATGGGACCCATGGATTAACAAACAGCATTGAAATCAACTTGGAAACTTGCTAGAGACAGCGTCACCAGGCTCCATCTCAGACCTGCTGAATTCAGCAGGAGTCTCAAGTCAATTATATACATATTGTATTTGAAAAACTCTAGCCCAGGAAATCTATTTTCTTCTTGTCTTATTCCTTGGCCATCCTCGCTAAGGACATAGCTATAGCTGGCTTACCATTTAAGCTTTGGGGAGGGGAAAAGAATAGAAAAGAGTGAATTTTCTTTATGATGTTACCTAGATTATAAAATATAATATTTGCTATGTTTGTTGTTAATACCGAAAGTTTAAAATTTTTTCATTTGTTACTTTAAGATTAGAAATCCAGTATGTGTGGTAGTGCAAACCTTTTATCTAGCATTTGGGAGGCAGAGACAGGTGGATCTCTTTGAGTCTGAGGCCAGCTGATGTACACAGTAAGTTCCAGGACAGCAAGAGTTACATAATAGAGAAATCCTGTCACAAGAAAAGGAAAAAGAAAAAGTCCATCACATACTAGTAGAGATAGCAACTTCTAATTAATGGTTTTTTTTAATACACAAAAAGAGAGTGAGTGAGAGTGGCATCGGTTTGTGTTCTGAGGTTTTAATCTCTGCTGACAGAAACCAGCAGACTCACATTTGTTTCTGCTTGCTGGCTGCCAGATGCTGGCTTGGAGAGAACATTAGAAGAGAATCCGTGGAGAAGGAATGTCTTGACAGCTCCTCCAGATGTTTATGGATATTATTTTTGATACCATATTTACACTCTGCCACTACTGATTGCTTAAAGTCGTAATGCAGCATTGGAAATCATATCAATGAGCTCTTCATGGTTTTGGGTTTTTTTTTGTTGTTGTTGTTGTTTTGTTTTGTGTTTTAACATTAAAATCATTAGCCTTTATTTTGGATGGACTGTTTCCCCCCCTATGCCTGATTTTAGGAGCTTTGATTCACTAGAAGTTACAGACCTTACAAATGTTCATATATTTTATTGTACAACTTTGAAAAAATGAATTCATATTTTAATGTCACTATTGGTCCTATTAGAAAAATCTGTAAGAATAGAGAATCTGGCAATAGCCGAGAAACGTTTTCCAAAACTTGAAGTCTTGCTTAGAAGCCAAGATTTTATCAGTTATTTTCCTGGAAGCACCACCACGCTCATTTTGTTGTTCCTGTTGCTGTTTTCCCCTTGATACAAGTTCTTGCTATATAGCCCAGGCTGGGCTTGTACTTGCTCTGTATCTGAGGCTGGTGTTAGATTGGATTTCTCCTGCCTCAACATCTCAGGTACTGAATCGATAGGTGTCTGCCACCATACCTAGCACTTCACTTAGTGTTTGTTGCCAAATGCCCCATCCTTAATAATTGCCATATCTTTGTCATTTTTTTCAAGGATCAATGACATTACACAAGGCCAGCAATTAGTTCAGATTCCTCTTCATTGTTTCCAAGAGCTTCTCCTAGAGAGAAAATCACTGTACAGAAGATGGACTGGCTTACACATCATTTTCATCTTGTCATATACACTATTAAAAATATGACTGAAGTCTCTCCTCTTTCTTCTCCTCTAACCCCCACTTCCTGCTTGAGCCTCTCTAGAACTGGAATTGCTGGTGTTTGTTACCCAACCCAATGTCATCAAGGGAATCCTTAAGTGAAAGTGTTTTTGTTCCTGTTTTCAGGACTAGAGATAAAGCCTGCGTTTAAGAGCTCCACCACACAGCTGTACACCTTGCCCTTTCTTTTGTTTTTAACCCCAACTCTCAGTGCACAGCCTGGTCGACAACAGCATAGTGACTGTCTTAGTCACTGGTCTGTTGCTGTGAAGAGACTCCATGATCAAGGCAACTCTTAGGAGAGAAAGCATTTCATTGCCTTGTTTACAGTTTCAGAGGATTAGTCTGTTATCATCATGGCAGGAGCAGTACACATGGGGCTAGGGCACTCGCTGAGAGCAGTAATGTGATCCATAGGCAGCAGGCAGAGAGAGAAAGAGGACTTATGTGAGATTGTGAAATGGCAAAGCCCATTCCCTAGTGACACACCTCCTCCAACAGGGCCACACCTTCTAATCCTTCTCAAACAGTTCACCAGCTTGGGAGTAAGGATGCAAATACATAAACTTATGGGGTCAGTTTCACTTCTGAGGGATCTGTCTGTCTTTACAACAAAGCCTGTTACATATCCTGGCAGTTAAATTCCAGCATGAGTTTCAGAGAGGACAAGCATTTGAAATTTCACACTGTTCTTCCTCAGTGAGAGCTACATGCTCTAATGTGGAGCTTCTCATTTTCACCCTTACAGATTGCTCGCCTTAATGCCCTCTTGCTTCTGTAGCAAAGGACCACAAACTTCAAAACACATATTAACTATTTTACAATTCTGTAGAGCTTACTGAATTAGCATTAACTGTTATGAGGGATGGCTTTTTCTCCGGAGATTGTAGAGAAGGATTTGTTTCCTTTTGCTGTCCATTTCCATGGCCCCTGTATTCATTGGCTTGTGCTTTCTCTCTTTAATCTTTAGGGACAGTACTGTTACAGCTCTGCATCAGCTCATCAATGGGCATAACTGGGAAAGTCCCCACCTTTGAGAACTCCTGTGATTAGGCTGGTCCTACTCAAATAATGCAGGATCATTCCCTTACCTGAAGATCTGAAGTGTTAGAGCTTGACCTTACAATGCCCTCCATTGTACAGTGCTTTTGTCTTTCATGAGACCTCAGCTTAGGACAGCGGGTTTTCAACCTGTGGGGTCATGACCCCTCTGGGGGTCGAATATCAGATACCCTGCATATCAGATATTTACTTCATGGTTTAAAACAGTAGCAAAATTACAGTTATGAAGTAACAACAGAAATAAATTTATGGTTGGAGGGTCTCTACAACATGACAAACTGTATTAACAGGTTGCAGAAGGTTGAGAATTGCTGCTTTAGGAGATAGAGCCTGTTTTGCAGAAGTCACCAGGTGTGGACCCCTGAAGGTAATAACTACCATGGTTCCCACTTGCTTTTGTGACTTCCTGTCTGCTGAGTGTGACTAGCCTGTAACACAAGTTTCCACTGTCACAGGGTGGTCTGTTTCTGCTGCCACGCCTTCTCCAATGTGATAAACAGAGATATTTTAAAACCACAAGCTAAAAGGAATGTTGACAACCTTGAGTTGCTTTTGTCACAGCAACATGCAGAGTGGTTAGTATAGAAAACTGGTACCAGGAAAGCAGGTTGCTGCTGGCATAACTTGATCGTGTAGTTCTAGTTAGGCCTTTGACCTGGCTTTCAGGGCAAGTATGGAGTAGTTCAGAGGCATGGAAGTTGCAGAAGCTTTCTAGAGTGCTATAACTTTTTTGTTTTCTTTTTGTTAAGGTGTGTGTGTGTGTGTGTGTGTGTGTGTCAGTGCCTGAGCAGGCCTTAAGATGATACCGTATTTGCTAGAGCTGGAGTTACAGGTGGTTGTGAGCCATCTGATATGGGTGCTGGAAACAAAACTCGGGTTTTCTGGAAGAAACCACATGCTCTTAAACCACAGAAAAGCCTCTCTAGCTTCTGGGAGCTTTTCTTAAGGGCTGTTCTGCAGGGTGCCCAGAAGACCAGACTACCAGTAAAAACGCAGAGAGTAAGGATTGCTCCCGAGGCTTCAGATGGAAATGAAGACCCTGTTGGGAAATGGGCTTGAAGCTCTCATACCTTCTGGCAAATAATCTGCTTATAATTTGCCCATGTTCTGAAAATTTGAATAAAACCACACTGAAAAATAATGGACTAATTTATTTGGCAGATAAAATTCTCAAAATATAATATTCATGCTGTGGCATGCTTGTTTCCTACTTTTTGCCTGGCTTATAGCAAGAGTCCAGAGCAAAAGCAGAACAGAAAGCTTTGAAAACCATGGACCCGGCAAGCAGAGGAACGTAAATACAATTACAGTTGTGTGCAGGGTGGGCACAGGTGACACAGCTGTGCCATCGAGGGAACTGAGGCTTTATTCCATTGCAGAGAAGTACACACTTTGCACTAGGGAGTAGGAAAGGTTTCTTAAAGGCAGGACCTCACAGACTGAAAGCCCCAGGCTGCAGAGTGCTTGAGCAGTTCGGCCTTGAAAACTCTCTGGGAAGCCCTTTTCCTCTGGAAACCAGGCAGAAAAGTTCATGGTTTGACTCTGAGAGTCTCTATGGGACTTGTGCTTCAGAACTAGATCTTCAGCTTCTAGGACTATTCTGAAGACAGTGGAGGGATGGGGAGGTGACGCCTCCTCAGCAAAAACTGGTCTCTGGGAACAGGTTTCACTTGCCTGTGTTCTAGCCCCAGTTCCATCCTTTCTGTCTGCCACAATGTGAACAGCCTTTGCCTCAGGCTGCTGCCAGGGATTGGGCTGTCCCTGCTGGCTTGCTTTCTCCAACACCGAAATCTTTCTGCAACTGTAAGCTGAAATAAACTGTCCTCTTTTATGTTGTTTCTGGAAGGCATGTGATCGCAGTGATGAAAGTACATACGTAACAGTCTTCATCACATCTGGAAAGCTGCTGTACCACATGGGTAACGGCCAGACTGCAGGAAGTGGGGCATTATTCTGCCTCTCCTACCCTCTTGGCAGATGTACATAAAGCTCTTATGTACATAAGAGGGAGGATCCTACCCTGTAATTCATTTCGCAGAGCTTTGCTCCTCCCTCATAGTGGATGCTGGCTCTCTAAAGCCCAGAGGCATGTGCCACTGTCTCCAAACAGGATTTGGGTGTTTCCAATGCAAATGCCAGCACCTTAGAAGAACTTTCCTAAGCCATGGCTGCTCATTCCTCCTCCCACTCACCTCTGAGCCCCTTGCATCCTGGGTCTTGCTTTGTTCTCTGTTATGTAAAATTATTTTTTTTTACAATTAATTAAATAATATACTTATTTGGTATGTATCTATTTGTACATGTGTTGATACTTGGCTGTATCAATGAATTACTTTACAGTTTTGCATTCTGCCTGGGGTGTACAAAAGGAAATTCAGATTCCGTCAAAAATTATTCGAAATAACAGATTGTTTTTTTTTTAATTTGGAAACATGTTTACTTAAAAAATACATATATGATATATTAAATATTACTTAAAATTTTAATTTACTTAAAATATGTATATATATATATGTATGCATATGTGTATATATACATAATGGTATTAGATTTAAACTTTAAAACCTTAAACTTTGCTATGAAAAATGTTGCAAACAAAAAAACATCACATGACAAAATTAACCATGCACAAAGACTGTATAGTTCAGTGTACTATTATACAGTTAAAGTGGCTATTCAGAACAGGTGCTGTGTGCTTTAAAATTGAATTTTATACTTTGTAACTTTAAGTTTTTCAAATCCTATTTTTAATGGTGGTTCTTAAATGCTTTAATCTTCTTCCTGGTGAGTGACCACCACTCACCAGGGGTAGTGGGAAAGAAAGGGTATGGGGGAAGAGGACATGTTTAGAAAGGTTCTTTGGAGCAATTCCTGTCTTTGCCGTCTGGAAATCAGCAGTTCAGTTCCCAGGTTAGAGGCAGCAGCTCAGTCCACTCACAAACTCTTCACAGATCTACCAGCAGTCCAGTTTGGCAGAGTAGGTACAGCAAACATGAATGAGCAGTGGTGGCATTACCTAGCAGGGACAGCCAGGCCTCAGACTCGGCATAAGTCCCCAGGAGGGACCAGGGCCAACAGGAAAGCCAGGAAAAGTTCTCAGCTGTGCTCTCTCAGTGAAGTGAAGATCAGGGAAGACACAAGACTCACAAGCAGTGCACAGCCAGCTTTACGTACCAGCAAGCCAACCTTAGCCTCTGTCGCTGTCCAGTAAGTTCTATGGACATCCCTCCAGACACCGTGTGTCCTCCCCAGGCCTTGATTCAGCTTGTGTCTTGTCTTAGCACATGCATCTGTCTCTGTTGACATCACTCTGCCAATCAGAGTCCATGGAAGTGACAAGAAATTTCAGTACACGCATCAGAAGTTTTTTTGGTGTATTTCTCTCTATGGAGTCCCAATAAATACACCTCAACTACAATATGTAAGGCAGACCAATAATGCGTGTCATTAGCAAACAATCTTTTATCACGTGTCATTTCATGTGCTTGCTTTAGCAGAAACATTCCTTCATGAGTCTGCCTTAGCCTTTCACCTGTGTCCACTTCAGGAAAACACTCCTTTATGTGTTTGCTTCAGCAAAATACCATCCAACACAACTGACTTTCCAAAGAACCCTTATGTTTTCACTTCAATATTTTACCTTTAGAATGTTTTTATGTACTTACCCATGACCCAATACAAAAAGCCCATGACAGACTTAGAACTAGGAATCCAAGTAGGTCTCATAACTTATGTTCAATGCTTGCTCATTCTGTCCTTCCTCATCCTCTAATACTTAGGCTTTCATTATGCTCTTTTAAAATGTTATACTGTATGCATGTATATGTGCCATGTGCATGCCTGGTGTCCCCAGAGGTTAGACGAAGGTGTTGAATCCTCTAGAATTTTAGTTACAAATGGTTGTGAACAACTGTGTGGGTTCTGGGAATCAAACTTGGGTTACCTGTAAGATCAACAAGTACTCTTAACCACTGAGCTGTCGCTCCAGCCCCGTAAATGATTTAAATGAAGTTATACTATTTAGGGTGCCATAGCTAAGGGATATAGTGGGAGAATTGTTTTCAATGAAAGAGAATGACTTACTGTAAAATAGAGAAGAACAAATTGGTTTTAATGATGGCAGGTTCTGTGTGGAGCCAGAGTGTTTGGGTACTTTTCAAAGACTCCCATTGCTGTATCTCTCCAACCTGCACACTCTGGCTAACAGGATTGCTGTGAAGAGTTCTCTGCTAGTAGCTTGGGGTTTGTTGAGTGTCTGAAGATTCTGCTCCCAGATGAGCAGGTGGGGTCTGCCTGGTCCGACCAGCTTCCATATGGAATATGGTCCTCATGCCAGAACAGAGACCCGCTCTTGACTTCACAGTCAGCTTCCCTAAGGACAACATACCTTTTCAACGGGGCCTTTGTATGGAGTTGCTGGGGACTGGTTCAAGAATAACAGGAGCCCAGACTGCAGAAATAACAAAATGCTTTGTCACCCTGGACACAGCTCAAGTCCTTCACCTCCTACCAGAAGATCTACTTGTGTAAAAAGGAGTGGGAAACTTAATCCCAGTGACTTTACAAAGAAGCCAGTTTTTAAAAGCCCTCTTCAGCCATGGTTGGCTGTGCTTGTCTCTTCAATAGCAGCATTTAGTAACATTTGATTTTCTTTGGCCTTTCACCGACTGTTGCAGTAAAGCCTGTGATTGGGTTTTTCATTCGGTGTCTGTAGGCTGCCCCTCCCTCCTCTGAGATTGCCAAAGATGTGTTCCTAAAATATGTACCATTCCCATACCAGCCTTCTTAACTAGTCCTCCAAGAAAGGAGAGCATAGGGCCCTGAGTGGTGGCAACAGAATCGAAGGTCACATGACAGATGCTGTGGTGTGACTCAAACAACCTGGTGACGTATGACCATTATTGTGTATCCTTAAATGCCATCAAATGTGTTCTGCAGAATTAGCCCTCAGAAAACAGAGTCACCGTGTGTTTGAGTCTAGATGAAGACTATCCTGTTGAGGGGGTGCCTTCATTTTTAAAGCAGAGTGGTTGAAGTGCTCTGAGATATGGTTGTGTCAGTGTGATACAGTGTAATACATAAATGTGTCCCTCTTTAGTGGGGCTCACTAATATTCAGGCATTCTTATTTCATAAATGGGGGAGTTGAGATTTGGAATGTTAGACATTTACTCCAAGATCATACAGCTTGTGGCACAGACCCTTTCAAATAACACCATATCCACACACACACACACACTGTTACTCCTGCTGAAATTCCTGGGTTTTTTGTTGTTGTTGTTGTTTTTGCTTTAAAAAGACTTCAGTCTAGGGACTCTCTGATCTTTTCTTTCTTCTCCTGAGGAGAAGCAGGCATCAGAAAATAGCCAGCAGGCCAGGAGAGATGGCTCAGTGGTTATAAGTGCTGGCTGCTCTTCTGGAAGACGTAATTAAGTTCTGCTCCTAGCACCTACATCGGGTAGCTCTCAGCTACCTCTAACTCAGCTTCGGGGAATCCACCACCTCCTTTAACAGGTTCTAGGGATTGAACTCAGCTCCTTGTGTTTGCAAGGCAAGCACTTTATTGACTGAGCTATCCCTCCAGCCCTAGTTCAATCACATTTCCATCAATTTGAACTGATGGATACTTCACTTCTTGAGTACTTTAGGTTATATGAAAATACTACTTTATGTTGCTTTTGAAATTATTCTATCTGTGGTCAACTGGAAAGTCTTGCTATTGGCTCTTGAGTCCTTTTGACATACTCCTCCTCTTCCTTCCCTCCCTCCCGCTTTCCCCTTCCCCTCCCCCTCCCCCTCCTCCCCCTCTTCTTTTGTCCTCCCCCTCTCCCTCCCCTTCCCTTTTCTTCTTTTTCCTAGCATCTTTATTTTCAGGCACTATAAAATTTTCCAGTCCTCCTGTGTTTTCCGTCTATATCCTCGGTATCAACCATCTCTTTGGACATCCCGTTTTTTGTTTATTATTATTTTTTTTAATCAAAGAAAGATGTCAGGGACTAGGATCTGGGTGTATTGATTGTCATTGAGGTGTTATAGTTTTTAGATCATCTCAGGGTCTCATTGTTGTTTCTGGACTTTTCTGCCTAACTGTGATAAAGCTACTTTTTTTTTTTTTTTTTTTTTAAAGCAGTCTATGTTTTTCTGAGTATGTAACAGTAAGAGTATGACTTGCCGCCTTCTGCTCTCAGTAGTAAAGTAAGGGAAAATAATGAGGTGACATGGCTTCCTGCTCTGCATCCTCCAGTCAGATCATATCATTTGCACATGAGGATTTCCTAAGGTGTTAGGGAACTAATATAAAGGTACAGTAAGGATTGGAATTAGGTTTTCACATTGAGATATTTTTATTTTCCCATAATTCTCACATCTTTGTAACTGTCACTGTTCTTGGCTTTGTGTCAAAGTCAACTATTGACTTCTTGTGATACTTGAAGCATATTTTGAATATACTTTCGTTGTTATATGTGATAGAAGTTGTGTTTGTGTCTCTAATGAGATACTTTTCTCTTTAGCATGTAGCACAGTCCAGAGTCTTAGAAATGCGGGCCTGAGGAGCAGGTGCCAGCAAGTGCCCTCTGCTAAACTAGTCTCCTGCTTGACCCGTTTCTTAGACTCGTCTTTTAAAAGCTTCCTGCTCTTAGGGAAGAATCGTAGGTTCCTCCAGAGTAGACATATTGTATATTTACTTGATTTTTAGGAACTGGAATTGGGGGGTGCCCTCCATCATCTGCTTCTTATCATCTAAGGAGCTGGTGCTTTGGGGGTGACCCTCCTTGAGTGGATGTGGCACCAAGAGCTCTTTTCAGGTGGCTGTTTTTTGCAACAACCTTCCACTGTTGGCATCGTTCTGTTTAAAGGAAACATTTCTACAGCAAGCTTGGTTCCCATGTCCCCTTGCTAACATGGCTTCTCCCATGTAGAAGAGTGAGTAGCTGCACACACAAACGTGCGCTTCCTGAAGTTTTGTCTCCCCATCTCCCTTTCCTGCTTCCTTTTCTTCTGTAGCACTTACCTTCTTGTCTACAGCACCATAGCATTTACAGCTTCAGCTTTTCAGTCCAGTTTTCCCCTATGGCATAAGCTATGAGAGTAGAGAATTTGTGCACTCTGTTCCCAGGCCTAGAATCATGGAGCACACTAGGTGTTCAGGGAACACTTATAAATGGATGATGTAAGTTTCAAGTTCAGATAACTTGCCTTTAGTTAGAATATGAATACTAGTGTCTTTTTACCTAAAACTGCAAGATTGGTGCTGTTGATGTTTGTAGTTTTTCGTATACTTCAGTCCCTGGTCACTCCAGTGAGGCAGTACTCTTACCACAAGGAAAGAATCCTGAAAGTCTCTTCTGAGTGTCACTTAAGAAGTTGGTGAAAGACCTAAAACCATTGTGGTGATGATGATGATGATGATGATGATGATGATATTAACTTGATATGGTAGACTGGAGAGATGGCTCAGTGTTTAGAGCACTGGCTGCTCTTCCAGAGGATCTGGTTTGATTCCCAGCACCCACATGGAGGATTCTATCACTCTAGTCCCTGGAGATCAAAAGCCCTCTTTTGGCCTCTGCATGAAAATGGTGCACAAACGTGTAGCAAAACATCCATGCACATAAAATGGAGAAAAAATTTAAATTATAAATTTAAAAATTGAGGTGAATTACCTTCAAATTCACCAAAAGAAATCTCAAACCAATAGATCTTTAGTGAAGTTACCCAGGTTAAGCCGTTACTCTACTTGCAGGCTTGGCAGGGATGGCCTTTATGCTAGAAAATCTTCTGACCAGTGTTTGCCAGCAGAGCACATATCAAAAAGGAGATCCCGCAAGACAGTGCTTCCTATAAAGGGCACCAGCACTCATCTGGATTTGTAGATCCTGTTGAAGGAGCAGGACCATTCATTTGAGTCTAGAGATTCTGTTAAAAGAACATCTGCATTTATTTGAATAGACAATCTGCCAGTTTTGGTTTTTTTAATTGTATTACTTTACTTTTTTGTTTAAGATTTTAAGTTTTCGAAGTGCTTACAGTTTTTTTACAGAGCTGAAAATCAAACAAGGGGCTTGCATGTGCTAGGTCAGCATTCTGCCTCTTAGCTACAGCCCAGCCTGTTGAATCACTTGCATTTTATTAAAATAAAAAAATTATAATCTTGTTTGCTCAAGTCACAGTAAGATCTTTATCAAAGGGCTGGAACTTCACCTGCCATTTTACAAAATGGGGTTTTCCAAATAAAACATCTAATGCCAGATTTCTTACAGCAACCTGTCCAGGATCGATAAGCAAGGAGTGAAAGAGTGTGGTCAGCCAGTCCATAAAGACTGTGCTAGCCACATTTGCACTAGTGTCCATCTCGCTGTGACCTTGTGGGCTGACGGGTCTTCCTATCCCTGCTTCCATTTCAGAGCCTTGGGGATTCAACCATGGCTGGTGTGCTAAATCAACTGCTGCCTATGATTAAGTCCTCAAGCCAGAGAACCAGCGATGACTACAGCCCCGAGGAACTGCTAATCTTGCTCATATACATTTACTCTGTCACCGGCGAGGACGCGCTGGACAAAGACCTGGAAGAAGTGGAAGAAAAGGTGAAGAAAGCGTTGGCCCGTGTCTTCTCTGAGGAGTCTGAGCTGTCCCCTTTGCTGCAGAAAATCACAGGTGAGTGTGGGGCACCGCTATACAACAAACCCTGAGAGTGCAGGGTTCTGGGTAGACTTGTGCAGGAGGAAGAGGGGGCCGTCTCCAGCCACCGGCAGGGCCAGGCTGTCTTTCCCAGATTCCTTTTCTAGAAGCTGTAATGGAATCTAAAAATGACATTGTAGCATCCCAGTAAAGTAGGCTGTGCTAGTTTGGGGGAAATCGACAATGATTTGAAATCATAATGATCCACTTCCAATAAGAGCTGTGTTCTCACTCATAAAGGCATCTGTATGTAGTCTGTTAACTCATTTTCAATAATTTATATTTTGTGTAAAGCTAATTTAATTGGTATAAGTCATGGCTAGAAGTTATTGAGGCCTACACATAAAGCACCAATACTTTTGAAGCAGTCCAAGTTTCCTTTCATTCACACACAGATGTGTGTAGACATCCCTGGTCAGGTAAGCTCCGGTGAAGCAGTGTATGCATGCTCTTGTTGTGGGCAGCATGGGCACTTCTCTGATCCAGGCCATGGTGCTGGGGATCTTAGTGTCCCATGCACGTGGGCTTTATTTTGTGCCTACTTCTGACCTTTCCTGTAGCTGGTTATAGAGAAAACCCTGACGAGATGAACACCGCACTCAGCTTCCGTAGACAGGAAGCGTTTTCCTGCCTAGCATGGCGCCTGTTTACCAGCTTCTAGTCCACTGAAGTGAAACTTGTGGAATCTGTTGCCGTTTTGTTAAGTACAGCACAATCTGCCATTACGTGTGTTTATTTTGCTGGAAATAAATATTGACTTAGAATGGTTTAATATGGTTTATACAATGCTTAGAACAGAGCTTTGATTTAAAGTAAAATTGGATGCTAGGAGAATTTCATTGGAAATTATGTTTAAATGAGCAGTTCCCCAGACAGACAGCGAGGCTAGTGTGTGTTCTAGTTCTGGCCGTTGGGGTAGGCTTTCTGACATCTGGATGCTGAGAGCTTATTGTTGGGTCTGAGGTCATGCTTTAGGAATACGCTCTGACTCACGGTGCTCATTAACCCGCAGTTCACTTTTTATTAGTTTCTTTACACTTGCTCAGGATATTGCCTTTTTGTGCTTTGAAAACACTTCTGTGAATTCATGTTTGTATAGGAAAAAATTGTTAGCTCAAAATTTAAAAATCAAAAAAATAATAAATTGTGGAATTTTTAGGCTTTGCCCAAACTTTTATTTTACAATATTAAACATAACTTTTTACCAATATTAACTTTGGATATTTATTATAAGTGGTACTGAGGGTGTTACTTTGGCATATGTCAACTAGTCACTGGAAAACATACACACACAATTACATACAAACACCATATACACAGATTCATTCTCTCTCTCTCTGTCTCTCTCTCTCTCTCTCTCTGTCTCTCTCTCTCTCTCTCTCCTCCCTCTCATCTTATCTCTGCTTCTGCAGCCATTCAAAGGACTGTATAGCAAGATAGATTTGTAGCTGATTAGTATGGACATATCTTTATTAATTGTGTTGAACTCAAATGCCCTAAAAGAAAGGTTTTTATTTCCAGGTGCTGCTAAGGAAAATGTGTCATTTATATATGGGGTGAAAACTTAGTCATACAGTGTTGGGGTAGTGGTGATTCTCTTCTGTAAGGATGGGCGACTTTAACCTGAATATAAAGAATGAATTAGCTTTCAAATACACTTAGTAGCCTGTACCAAGGCCACTGCCTTTCACAGGGAAAGTCTGTTCTTTGTTCTGTGTTTATGTTACTCCAAGGCATAGTCTTAGCTTTTTTTTTTTTTTTTTGCCACCGAGTAGCAGAATTTATTTGATTCCCAGAAATATTCTATAGTTAATGAAATATTTTTGAAAATAAGTAATTGACAAAAGAATTCTGTATCAACTACTTTACTGTCTTATCTGTTGACAGGATAACAAAATGACTGCTTCCTCCCCCCCCCCCGTAACACCTTCACCAAGCTGTCTTTTCTTAATTGTTAAGTGGAAGGACTAGCATTTGACTCTAGCATTTGTGGATATGAAGCCCATGTCTTTAGGCATGAGATGCAAAACCTGCTTCAAGCCATGTACCTGCTTGCATCCATTACATGCTGTAGCTTAGGCTTGCTCACCCACAGTGCTTCATGCCGTGCAGGCCCACCCGGTCTATCTTGAACTCAGTATCTGGAGAGACAAACCCATCTTGTGTGTAGTATTTTAGCCAGTGCCCTTGCTGTTATCTACCTGTGTCACTGAGCTGTGAGATGTTTGCTACCCCTCCTATTTTTCTGGATGCATCCTCTTTTCTCTGCATTGTAATAAATTAAAATATTACTATAGCCATAGAAGTCTACTGGTTACCTGTCCTTTGGAAACGAGAGTAACAAACTTTAATTCTGCTTATTTCATTAATATCTCTTGACAGTAATTGGCCATGTTTAAAATCCATATTTTCTTTTATCTATTCATTATGTAATTTATTTGTGACAGTTTCTTCTATGTACCTTTATTCTTCCTTTGTATAGGAAGGATAATAAGAAACTATGATTGATAAAACAAAACAAAAGCTGAATGTGTTGGTCAGTGGCAGCATACTATTTTCTTTTTTTTCTTTTTTTTTTTTTTTTGGCTCTCCTTTTAATAGATACATCCCTGGGACAGCTCTAGAATGGTGGGCAGATCTTTTCTCTTTGTGCACAATAACTCAGATTGGTTTCTGAGTGTTGGGGGTGGGGAGCTGTGAGTTGAAAACTGGCCTGGCCTGCTTATGCTGGTAGGTGTTATGCTTCCTCCGTCCTGCTAAGTTCAAAGAGAGTATGAGTTTCTGTATACTTCAGTGTTTGCCTGCCAGCCGCAAGAAAAATAAAGGAAAGCTATTTGAACGGTCTTCAGAGAATGACATCTAGTGCAGATTTTGAACTGGATGCTTGGAATGCCATCCTACAGAGAGGTGTAGTGGAAAAGGCAGAGAGTTTGAATGCAGAAGTCCATGGTTTAAAAGTTCTGGCCCTGCCATGTCCTAGCAGTGTGTGAGCTAAAAGTTCCCTGTGCTTGAGCCTTGACACTAAATAGCACTGCCCTGAATTCTCACCTGGGATTTTGCTTAGCATAAAATGACACACTTTATGAGAAATAGTGTTGAGGCCACTTGGAGTGGTAAATAAGTTATTTTGATAGCATCTGTCACATAGGATTGAGCTCCTTAAACCTTTACAAGAGTGGATGGACTGGTGTGAGGTACAGCTCAGTATATCTGCAGCCTGTTAGGAGCAAACCAGTGATTAGAACTGGGACATTGGTCAGAAAGCACTGAGTCAGGAAGAAAGACAAAACCTCGATATTCTTTTAGAATAAAGCACATTTTAAAATGATAAAGACACATCAACTGTGCATATTAAATGAGTTTAATGTGGTTTATGCCCACTCCCTTTGTTTTCTTCTCTCTTCCCTACAAGTTTACTCTCCTACTCACCTTGTCTACTGCACTTCTTCCATGATAAGTCCTCTTCTGATTTCAGCTCTTTTTTCTTTCTATGCTTGGCTTATTTAACACAACATCCTTGACTTTCACTTATTTTCCTGCAAATTAACATATTGGACTTTAATACACAGAACTAATTGGATAAATTCTTTGATTAAGCAGTTTTCATCACTGCTCATTCATTTATTTTACCTGGGTTTTTATGGTGCCTTAAATGCAAGTTCATAAGGGCAGTAGCTTTGTTTAGTTCGGTTTATTGCAAAGTGAGAGGATAAATAATTCAGAGTATGTTAAAATTCTGTGGTTCAAGTTTGAGGCATGGTGAAACTTTAAAAACCACAATTTACAGTTAAACGTATTTTACTCCCTTGTGATAGTATGAGATTATGGGTTTGGCGTCATTGCCTCAGTGTATGCTGCACTAGCAGAACCTAACAAGTGGGGGGTTGCTTTTCTCTGAGATTAGGGATGTCCTCCTTGAGTGTCCTGAAGCTGCAGTTCTATCATTGTAGTCTTGAGATAGGAGCATCTCCAGAGACAGTCTGCCTGAGGTTTATAGGAGAAGGGAGGAAAGATACAGGGAAGGGGAGTGTAGTAGGCAAGCCTGTGTCCCCGACATCCTTTTTCAGGAAACAGCAGTCTTCTTGAAAGCTTCACCCCAAAACATCGAAGTTTTCTCTTAGAAGAAAAGTGGGAATGGACAGTGGGTAGAAAGTTGTATTTGCCACAGCTATCACTGTAAACATGCCTGTCAGGAAATTCTAAATGAAGTTGATATACTTTAAGGTAAAGTAATAACCTAAATGACCCTGTTTTATTCTTAGGATATTGAAGTTGTTGTTTACTGCAAATGTTGGAATAATATATTGTCATGTGCTGGCAGGATTGGGCTTATGTCCTATTTTAATTTATAAGTATTGATTGAACACATCTTTTTATTTAGCATTATTCTAAGTTCTCCAAGCATAGAAACCCTGGGGCACCAGAAACATTAAGGCTCTGTTGAGGCTCTGAACACAGAACCTGGATCGAGCATGTCTGTGATCTGATTCTTAATACTCTTGGACCAAAGTGGATAATTTAACCTCAAGGATTCTCAGTCTCTAAGGTGTGGAGAGTAGTGGTAGTCAGAACCTATGCACTGAAATGGCTAAAGTGCCTGACATACAGCCTAATGGAGAATGTCATCATCATAGTGAATGAATAATGAATTCCATTGCTGATTTGAGTCTGACCAAATAGGATCCCTTAGAGATAGGATTTGGGTGTGATACCAGACAATGACAGCAGTATGAGGCCTGATAATCCTAGGTAGTAAAGGTGTGATGTTGTATAGCTCTCATGTATATCTCTCTGGGATAGCAAAGGATACACAAGTAAGAGTCTATAAACTTGTACATCTAAAAAACATACCCTAGGCATCTCAGCTCCAGGGAAGTACATTCACAACACTAACTTCTCTTTGATAATTTATACACAAATATACTACCAGTTTTTCAAATATGCTTTGGGACAGAAGACAAAATTATATCTGAAATGAAAAAAATAGAGTGTCGCGCCCCGCTTGTCCAGCAAGGAAGATGCGACAAACCGGATTCTTCTCATCAATTTTCACTGTGTTTTCATTGTGGGTAGCAGTTGAGGTGTGAATGTGAATGTCTTCCATAGGTCATGTGTCGGAACCCTTAGTCCCCATTGGTACTCTCAGGGGGGGGGGGGTTGTAAAGGTGTGGCCTTGCTGGAGGAAGTTTGTTGCAGGGGAGGATGGGGGGGGGGCCTTTGAGGTTTCAAAGCCTCGTGGGAGTGCGCTACATTCTGACCCATTTGCCATGCCTACCTGCCGCCCTGGCTCCCAGTGGTAATGGTAATAGACTTTTATACCTCTGGAACCTTAAACCCAAGCCATCCCTCTCTTCTCTAAGTGCTTTGGTGATGGTGTTTTACCACAGTAATGGAAAACTAACTAAGATAGTTACTTTCACCAGTAAATCCACACATACTCTTGGGAGGTTTTGCAGTTGCCTAGCTTTTTGTGCCTAGGGTTCAGAAGGCACAGTATCTATCACTGTGTTTTGGGAGTGGGCCAGTTCTCAGCAGGTCCCTGCAGAAATGCAGAACTTGCAGCTAAGGTCCACCAGATTGAGTGCTTCAGGAATCATCCAGAAATAGTGCTGCTCCTTGCATGTGAACACATAAATCTTTGCAGGTCTGCTGTGATTTATAAACCCTTTCCTCAGGTTTGTGGAAGGATAGTCTTACAAAACATGAAGAATTTTCAAACAGAAAATTGTAAATAAAAATAAGAGGTAATACGAATTTCTCCTTTGAGATTTCTTTTACTATCACATCTGTATCCTTTCTTCAACTCATAGTTTTCTCTTAGTAATACAGTAAATTTTAGATGGTGCATTTCTGTATATTTCTGTCCCTATGGATACTATTCCAGTTTTTAAAAAGCACTGCAAGACTTAAACAATCTTACCCTTGAGCATTCCTTTCTGCTTGGTAATAACAAAGGATTGCTATGGTAACACTAAGAGTGATTCTGTAAGTCCAGCATCAGCCCTTGCATCACCCACACTTGAGTAAGATGTTAGCTCATCAGAGTAGATGGCAGTGTACTAACCCATGACCACAGAGGTAAACACACGCAGGTAAAGGAACTCACTGAGATAAATGGAAAAAAATCCATGTAAGGGTTAATCTCATCTGTTGGTTCTAACTTGTGGAATCTTGTGTATTCAGACATGCAGGTATCAGACATTTCCACTAAGGATGATGCTTTTCTTTTTTGTATGTCAGACTTCCTGCAGCAAGCCAGCAGAATGAAACAGGGAGCTTTATCAAGCTGTTTTCTTCAGTGCTTTGCAACTCCATTGTTTTACCTTGGTTCTTACTTCTCTTGATTTCTAAGATTTCTGCTGTAAATTCTGATGAAGACCATATGTCTGCTCCTAGATCACTCCCCCGAGAAATGTTGGAACTGTTACATTTGGTTTTACTATCCAACATATTAAAACAGTTAACCACAAGCACATATTACTAAATAGCCATATCAAGTGAAGTTTAAAATGTTTACTACATACTTAAAATACATCACAAGTTCTGCAGAAAGAACTGTGGCGCTGCCTAGTGAGGCAGATAAACCAGCAAAGCAGTCTCACTAATGCAAGGGATCCCTACATATTACTTTTGCAAGTGCTTCACTTTTCCCTGACACATCACATAAAGCATCCGTTATTAATTATATCGACAGGACAGATCTTCTTATGCTGATACTTATATGTGTTATAAACGCATGGAGCGTCTTGTCTATGTCACCAATGTTTATATCTGCATACATTAAGAACTGTAGTGATGTCATACACCAAAATACAACATTTTAGTTCACCATGGACAGCTATGAGACAGTGGGTCCACAAAGGTCCACATGTTAACTGTGTTTCTTGATTGCAGCAAGAGGCCATATAGACTGATTAACTTATGCCATCTAGATTAGTGTAATCATCTGTGTGTTCCCATTATACTGTAATCACTTGCTGGTTTCTCAGGACACACCCCCATTGTTAGCCAGCAAATGACTCTAATTATATACATGATTTGACAATTAAGAGGTTTGGTTTTCTTAACTAGGTTTTATTAGCAATAGATATGGTATAAATTTTCCAATAATAAAGAAAACAATGTATGACATAAAAGGGTAGTTGTTTTAAAAACAATGCGATGGTCAGAGCCAGGTATGGCCAGAAGTAACACATGGGGAGGAAACCTGCTTCCTCAACATGCCCATTGAATGCAACCTGAATTTCTCTAATGCAGTGGTTCTTAACCTTCCTAATGCTGAGACCCTTTAATACAGTTCCTTATGTTGTGGTGACCCCCCAACCATAAAATTGTTTTGTTGCTACTTCATAACTGTTATTTTGCAACTATTATGAATCGTAATATAAGTATCTGATTTGCAGCTTATCTGATGTGTAACCTCCAAATATACACAGGTCTCAACCTGTGTCATGACCACAGGTTGAGAAAGACTGCTCTAGTGTCTTACAAAATAGCATCAAAGCAGGTATTGATTGAACTAATTCCTAAAACTAATGCCAGGCATAGTGACACAGGCCCCTGATCCCAGCACTCAGCGGGCTAAGAGAGGAAAATCCTGAGTTCAAGGCTAGCGTGGGCTACATAATGAGTTCCAGGCCTAGGCTATGTAATGAGTCCCTATTTCAAAAGGAAAAGAAAGAAGAGGAAGAAAGAAAAGGAAAAGGAAGAAGAGGAGGAGGAGGAACAAGAGGAGGGACAAAGAACTAAAGCTTTTTCTCCTTGTAATTGCCCCTCCATATTCAATTAGCTATAATAATTGTGATTGTTTTGTAATTATAATTCTTTGAATATAAGCTTTTAGAGGGCAAGAATTATCATTTGGATAAAATAAAATTACTTACATTTTCTTAACATGATATATAATTGGATTTTTCTTGAATACAAAAGTGATTTTGCTCCCTAATGATTACAATAGAATTTAAAAATTACTTGTAAACTCAGTTTCCAGAGAAAATACCCTAACATTTTGATAAGTATTGGTAAAAAAATCAATCAGTAAATAGATATATTTATGTGATAAATTCCTAGTGACAGTGCCAGGCAGGCTTTTGTTTTACATACTTCGGAGTTGGTCTGTTGTAGTCATAGTGCCTAGAATAAAATCACAGGTATACAGCATCATAAATGTATGAATAGTAATCTGTAATGATGTTGTAAAAGGAGATCCTGAGAATATTAGTGTCTTAATATTTATGTCCTCCGTTCTAGGAGGCAATATTCCTTTAGAGAAAAGACACCCTTAATTAGAGAATAAGGAGGACCCTCTAGCCCCCAAAAGAGACTATTAGGACCCTGAGAGTGAAGAAAAACATTGAGGTACAAACATTTCAGCCTAAAATTGTAGCAAAGACAGAATTCACTATGTAGCCAGGCTAGCCTTAAACTCATGATTTTCCTGTCTCAGCCCACTGAGTGCTGGGATCAGGAGCCTGTGCCACCATGCCTGGTGTTAGTTTTTGGAATTATTTTAACCAATACCTGCTTTGATGTTATTTAATAAGATGGATGTATAGATGGATGGGTAGATGGATGGATGGATGGATGGATGGATGGATGGATGGATGGATGATAAGAGATACAACAGACTCTAGGCTGAGACTCCTTTGATAATGGGAAAATGAAAGACTAACAAGTTGGACACCAAAAAGGGCATGTGTGTGTGCAAGCACAGTGATACTGTGTTTTGAAACATAGCTATAAATGAGAGGCTAACTCTGTCTGTCTACATGTGTTGCCTGTGTATTCTGTCCTTGGTACCTGGACTGAATTGGTCTCAAGCAGGGTGGTGATTTTCACTGAGGCATGTATAAAATGAAGCCCCCTTCCCCTTTTTGTTCCTTTTATTTTTTAAAGCGAAACACATGGCTGCACCTCTTCTTCAGGCTCTTGACTTGTTGCCGAGCTGACAGAGAGCCAACTGGAACAGGAAACTGAGATGGTGCAGTGCTCATTAGCAATTTACATTTTCCAGTGCAACACGAGTTCGTGTGTTAGGTTTTAGAAGCTGTGGTTTTATCCAAACTAGTCACTGAAATAAGTGGACACTTCATTCTTTATCTGTGCTGTGCTGGTGAAGACAAATAGTTTAATCTGAACATTTTTTTTCATAAGATTTGAGATTTCTTCCCCATTAAATGTGTTTGGATACTTTTCTGGTTGGGAATGCATCTTGTTTTTATGAGGGTGGAAACTAAACACTGGATTAACTATAGTTATAGCTGCTAGTTACATCCCTTCCTTGTTTTGTAAGAAGTAAAGTAGCATGCTTGTTCATAATTAATAAATGCTGAGTGCTTTATATCATGTTCCCAGAAACTGGTCTCCATATAGCATTCAATTGTATTTTTAATAAGTTTTAAAATTAATCTCCATCCTGCCAGCACCTTTACCTTTTCCTGTTCCTCATCTCACGCTTCTCAGAGAGAACTCATAAAGCAGGCACAGAGCATCTCAGTGTCGAGGGGAGGGGGATGGCTTGGGGAGTTAGCACACTTCTCTTGATTGTTTCAAGTTGTTCTCCTAGGGAACAGGAATCCAGACAAGAATGACATCATCTGTGCCCGAGTACAAGCTTCTTTAGAAACAGGCAGTTGTAATGGCTTTTGACTAGGGTGATTATAGCATTTCAGAGGCACAGGATTGCCAGGTACCAGGCTGGAGGTGTGGGAGCTGTTAGGAGTCTGGACAGCCATCCTCAGCCTCCAGCAGAACAAAAGCCATCTGGGGCTGTGTGTGGTGGAGGTTTTTGGGTGGCGCACGTGCAAGGGAAGCCAGCACTAGCCCACTGTTAGCTATCCTTATCGTTATTAATTTGTCAGTTCTTGCTTCAGCCAAATTATGCACAAATTATTTTAAACACAGATTTAACATGTGAAAAAAATTAGAAAACTATTTCTGAGGCTACAAGTATCTGTATAGGCTTCCCTACCCCTGTGTGTCTGCTTCTCCCAGTGTGGGCACCAAGCTTACGACGTTGATTGTGTTAGTCAACATTTCAGTGCTGAGCTATATACCCAGCACCATATTTTGGGGTTTTGATTGGCTCTTGTTTTTCTTTCTATTTGACAGTGGGGAAAAAAAAATCAATGTTTTCCCTAAAATAATAGAACAGCAAAAGTACACATGATCAGGCTGAAAAAATTGGGTCATTATTCTCCAGGGTAGGGAGGAGCCTCAAACAGTTTCTAAATAGTGTGCCACACCCATGGCATGCTCTGTGTCTGGACTCAGCGGCACACCCCTGGGTACTGGGCCTTGCAGAGCTTCGGACTATCATTTCCCATGATCACCTCTCTCTGGGGCCGTTTTCTTCTTCTATTCTCTGTGTTCCTATCACAGGCCTCATGCTTACTTAAATGTGTTATACTCCCTCTAAACCAGAGGTCCTCTAACTACTTCTCCAGAGAAGTTCAGTTAACCCCTTTAGAGCTCATTCCAGACCAGAGCCTGAGGTCTGCCTTCCCCAACCCTCCAGATTACCTTAGTGCACTCTCATCTGAATGTGTGTTTTAATGTGAGCATGGTTTATTATATAGCTGTGTAATAATTTCAGTAGTATCTGGCATTCCCTTCTAGACCATAAACTTTGTGGGTTTTGCATACCCTTGTACCTCAAGTGCTAATCTTACCTGTAGGCACATAGTAGGCTCTTATTAATGTTAGCTGAATGATAAAAGACTAACAAGGAAGATGTGATTCTCTCTCAGAGTTTCTTGTAACTTTGCAAAAGCACTGATGTGGGGCACGTTTAGGAGAGTCTTTGTTTCGGATGACAGGATGGTGTCCAAAGAACAGATAGAGCATCAAAGGGAACAGGAGCCTTGGACATATCGTGGTGGGAAATATTGTGAGGAAAACATTCTGTGCAATGGGAACAGATAATAGCAACTGTCAGTGCAAGTCCTGCTTTGCATTTTATTGTTTTTTATACAACCAAACTATTTAGATTCTGGGGACTTTTAGTTCAGTTAGCTGTGTCTTCCTCAGTTCTGATTTTTCTCATCTTTCTTGTCTTGTTGTCTGTGGTGGTTTGAATAGGTTTGGCTCCTTGTTGGAGTAGGTTTTTGGGGAAGTGTGTATCTGGGGCCGGAGCAGGGGGATGAACGGGGGCGAGGGGGTTGGGGCTTTGACTCTTCTAGTGCTCAGACTCTGTCCAGTGTGCAGTCAGAGCCTCCTCCTGGCTGCCTGCAGAAGACAGTCTCTATTTAGCGTGGTCTACTCAGTGTTGGTGAGAACTTTGGATCCAAAGCCAACTTGAAAAACACTTCATCTGAATAACTAGCTAATTAGATTGGTTAATTTTAGTTTTCTCTTGAAAAAATATTCTGAATTGAAGGAACAGTTGGGATTGAGTGGTGGCTGCTCCTTAGGGACTTATGCTCCTCCAAATCTGTCCCTTGCTTCATTGTATAATATTACCTACAGTCACAAATGTCATGGTATGTGCTGCACTGCTGCACTGTCACTACAGTGCTTATGGTCAGTGGCAGGAACAGGCTGTTGGGATCTATTTGGAGATGGCTCCCTCAGTCTGTCACATCATGGTAAACTTGAGAAGGGACTTGAGACCCCTCCCCCCCCACACACACAGGTACAAGTGTCCTCAGAGATCCAGAAATGCATTAGGCAAAGAATGTAGCACACAAGCCACTTGGTGACTCTTGTGAACTGTGTAAATCTGCCACTGCGATCCTGAGTGCTAGGGGACCTGGGGTCATTCATTGGCTTGGCTGGAAGAGGACATGAAGAGGTAGCTTGGGAATATTAATTACATCCTTAAATACCTGCAGACTTTGGATGGTAACCAGCAATTTTCTATTTGCAGAAAATCTAGGCTTTTATTTTTATCCGTGAAAGGTTACCTTGGCTACTGTCTTGTCAAAAGCTATTTTGAGAGTACTGAACTTTGATGACCTTATGAATTTCAACACCCTTTCTTTTCATTCAAGAAGATGTCCTCTTGAGTTCAGTCAAGCCAGACTGTCTGTACCTTAATACTCTTTCTCCCATGTAGGCTGTGTCTGAGTTAACAAGGAGCACCAACTTTGTTAACACTAGGCTCTGCCCTTCCAGACAAAGGACAGGTTAGCCATCCCTTTATCACAGTGTCTTAGGAGTAGAAACCCAAATCACCTGGTGTGGCCGTCTACGGAACTAGCAGTGCCTGAATCATGACATCAATAAGGTTTGGTATGTGTGTGTCTCCCATCAAATGACAGCTGGTGCTCTAGTAGGGTAGTGACTACAGCACTGCTGTCTGTCTTCAGTTACAAAAATGTAGCCACTAAGCTCACTTTTGAAAATTGGTTTAGTCTCTCTTTGCCATAGCTTTAATGGGGTGTAGTTGGCAAACAAAAGAAATGTAAATAAATAAAAGTATATGTATTTAAGTTATCCTTTTCCTTAAATGTGTACATTGCTTTAAAAATTGCTAATTTCTTCTTGTCATCAGAATATAAAAAGAGGCTGCTTGAGGGGCAGCTCTTTCTTCCTACTGCTGTTTGTCTTCTTATCCATGACTGCTGAAGGAAGAAGATACTGGCTTCTCCAGCTCTTTCTAGGAAGAGGCCGCTTTGGAATACAGTTTGAGGTCACTGTTCATCAGTGCAAAGTTCTGGGTTTCCTCTGTATGACTGGAGTATGTATAGCAGTGTATCTGTTTCCCAGAGGATTAGTCCACAGGTTTGGGAGGTTCTGATAAGAAGGCATGCTTCATAAGCCTTGCCTTTTCCAAACATGGGCAGTCCTGCATGCTGAACCATGCATGCTAACCTTGAGCTGCAAGCTGAACCATGCATGCTAACCTTGAGGAATCTGGGACATTTTCATAACCATCTAACCTTAGGACTTGGTTTTTGTGCTGTATTTCTTTTTTTTTTTTTTTTTTTTTTTTGTTTTTTGAGACAGGGTTTCTCTGTGTAGTCCTGGCTGTCCTGGAACTCACTCTGTAGACCAGGCTGGCCTCGAACTCAGAAATCCGCCTGCCTCTGCCTCCCAAGTGCTGGGATTAAAGGCGTGTGCCACCACCGCCCGGCTGTGCTGTATTTCTTATACCTGCTGTTAGTATTCTGTCTAAACTCCACCTCCACAGTTACCTGGCAACCGCCAGGTAGGCCTTGTCCACTATCAAAAGGGCTGCTTGCCCCCTCCTCACTCTCTTAACCTCTCTCTCTTAATCTCTTACTCTTACCCTCTTACCTCTCTGTCCCCTTTCCTCTCTTCCTCTCTCGCCACGTGGTCATGGCCGGCCTCTACTTCTCTATTCCTCTGCTTCTCTACTTCTCTTCCTCTCTCCTCTTATCCTTTTATCTTCTTCCCCCCACCTTTGCCCTATCTCCTGAATAAACCTTCCCCCAAACCCCCAATCGTGTGGTCTGGAGTGGTCTGTTTGCTGTGGTCGGACTTCTTATAACAACTAACACCTGCCCCTTCTCAGTCTTGATTGGAGAAGTGAGTGACAGTGTAAGGCAAACATTTAGTCGACCCTTCTTCTCAGTTTCCTCAGGACTTACACTGGCTCTCTCTCACGAAACACTAACTTCACTCAGAGTTAGGATTGATATCCATCATGCCTTTTGTACCCCTTCCATTATGGATACCACTAAAACATTAGCTTTCCAAGAAGAAATACAATGCGGGGTTTAAAGGTAGAACAGAGTGTCAGGGAGGGACTCTGCTGGTGGCCCAGTTGAATATATCCATCTCCAGTCAGCCTGTTGCTGTGGCTAATTCTGACCTCTCAGTTTCATCCTGTTGGTGATGAGTGTGAAAAAGCCCTATCATCAGCAAGTGGTGGGAGGAGTATGTTTCACCTGGTCATGGCCAGTAGCATACCCTCTGTCATTGCTGGAGCTCTCAGCGTGCCTTGTTCTACATGGAACCTGGAAGAATCATCTACTTACCCCAGCTGTGAGTAAGATCTGTGTTCTCAACACTCTTTGTAAGCACCTTTACCCTGATAGAAAAGTTTGGATGAACTTTTTGTGCTAATTTTTCACTTCAAATTGTATTGATCACTGCAGCCTCTAGATCTAGTGGATCTTAGTTAGGATTTTTATTGTTGTGATAAAATACAACAACCAAAAACAACTTGCGGAGGAAAGTATTTATTTCATCTTATACTTCCAAGTAACAATCCGGAGAGCATTGACAGCAGGAGCTAAAGCAGGACAGGGACCATAGAGAAGTGCTGCCTACTGGCTTACTCAGCCTGCTCTTCTGTACAACTCACTACCTACTCAGAGGTGTCACCGCCCACAGTGGGCTGGGCCCTCCTACATTAATCATTAGTCAAGAAAAATTCCTCCCAGGCTTGTGTACAAGCAAGTTGTATGGAGGCATTTTCTTAACTGATATTCCCTCTTCTCCAGTGACCCTAGCCTCTGTCAAATTGAAGAAAAAAAACAAAAGAAGGAAAGAAAGAAAAAAGAAAAGACCAAAACAAAAATAACCAACCAGTACAAGTAGAGAAATGTACTCTTCATTAGGACTGGTATGATTAACTTTTAATTCCTGGGAGACTGTGAACTTCAGGGAATGGTTATTTCATCAGCTGCCTCTTACTACTGAGCACCTGCTATGTGCCCGACAAGACTTAGTTCTGAGGTACTGTAGGCAAGCTAGAAAAGGCCTGTGCCTTTAATGCATAGTACCCGATAAGCAGTGAGTGCTTCAAGCATGTTTGGTATACACCGAGTGTAGCAACTGAAATGGAAATCTAATGTGCTCTGAAGGAAAAAGAATAAATCTAAGCTTTTTCCACCAGTGTGCTGTCTTGATATTTTATTTGCTTATATAGTCTCTCTTTTATTGTAAAAATATTGTTTTATTAAATTCCACCTTAATTAATCCTGAATGAAAATGAGGACATGACCACTCCTAGGTATGGCTGAAGCAAATGTTTTTATTGTAGCTATGAGGAAAAGCACAGCCAGAGGCATTGCAAGAATCTAGACTAAACACAGCCAGCAGAATAGACCAGGCCATGAGAAGAGATAGGGGAGGAGAGTGAGAGAAGAGAGAGAGAAGAAAAGGGAGGGCAAATAGACAAAGGACAGGAGGCCAAGAGAAAGGACATAGCCAAAATGGCTGAGTCTAGTGGGAAAGGGAAGCCAGGGGAAGAAAGCACAGACTGGAAGGTTTAAGGGAGGGCCTGGTAAGCAGTTCTGAGAGGAGGCAGGCTTTGTAACTGATACTTGAGATGCTTAGAGGAAGCCTGGCAGGCCCAAAGGCAGGGCCTGCTTTGATGTGTTAAAAGGCACCTCAGGTAGCCATTCCTCCTAGGGGCCTTTGTTTATTTTCAGGTTCTTTCTTTTAGTTTTAGTTCAAACAGCCTAATTTTAAAAAGACACCACTAATAAAACTCAAAATCACTGCTCAAAGTCTACATTGTGGAAGATTTCACTCACATATTAGCAAGTGCGTGGGTCAATATGACTTCAATAAATAAAAATCCAATCAATATTCTTTTTTGAGATTATAATTACATAATTTCCACTTTCCCTTTCTTCCCTCCAAACTTTCCCAAAAGCCTCTTCTATCATTGCCTCTTTTTCATTGAGAGATTCCTAAATACACAAATACAATCTTCTCAGTCTGTATTATGTTACTTGTATGTATATATTTTCAGTGCTGACCATTTGGTATTGGATAAACAATTAGTGTGCTCTTCCGTAGTGCAGACCATGTCTCCTGATCTCAGGACTCTTAGTTGACTGTAATTCTTTGTATAGGTTTTAGGCCTCATGGGCATTCCCCATGCATGTCTGTTGGTGCTCTTGTTTCCCATGTATAGGCAGTCAAGTTGGTGAGACTTTATAAATGCACCTCTGACATTCCTAGGAGACACAGTCTCACAGGAAGTTCCCTGTACCTGCGCTATACAGGTTTATTAATACTAAGAATTAACAGTGCTCCTGCATAGTCATAACTGGCTGCCTTCCTACTAGTCATATGGGAAAGGGCGTGCCTTCCTTAAACCTCTCCAATATACCTTACTCTTACGTTTCCAATTTTTTTTTGCCAATCTTTAGGATGATAAATGCAGTTTTGGTATCAGATATTAAAAGGCTCATGAACCCCCCCCCCCCAAGGGGACCCCACTTGAGTCTCAGGATGGCTCGCACCCAGAGGACACACGAGAGACCAACTTGCTGCAAGAACATGAGGTGGTTTAATGGCGGAACGTTCCAGACTGACACGTGTCTCAATGTAGGAGACAGGGGCATCGACCTCCTGGCTCAGGGATTTAGGGATTATATAAACTTGGGGTGGGGAAAAGGAGAAACTTTCACGATTGGTTGTTTTACTTTTTTGAACATCAGCAGACTGTACCATGAGGGCAGGGTGTAGTTCTTTCCAGTCAGTTTCTGGGATGTTTTAACAGGCCTTTGTCTTGTAACTCCACCTCCTCTGTAACTAATTAACTGGGCCCAAACCTGCTGGCAGGCATTTTTAACTATTTAGGTCAGGGAAAAGGAATCACAGGGCCCTGTTATTATTATTAGTTTGGGCCTATTTCAAAAATTCTCTTTCAATATCATTTCAATTTGATATTTTTTCTTTTAAGTTGAAGATATTTTCACATTTCAATTTAACTTCTTGTCTTTCATGTGAATTATCTATGATTGCTTGCTTTTTGCTCCCCTTTAAAAATACAGTATTTTTATTGTTTTTTAATCAAAAATTTAAAGTTATTTATAAATTACTTCAAATGATCTATTTGTATATGATTTGTTTATGGTGTCTTGCTAATTAATTTTCTTTAATAATCAAACATTGATTTTCCTCTTAAATTACATCTGGATTTTCAGATAAATACAAAGTCTTTTCTACTCTCATACATAGAGTAACTGACCCCATCAAGAAGTAATTTTGTAGGTCTTTTTAATATTGGATCAGTTTGGAATTTCTGCTTATAGTTAACATGAGGAATACGTCAAACTTTCTTTTGACAAGTTGTTATCCAGTTTTCCTAATATTATCTGCTAAAATGTCTAATTATGAGCCAGTGAGATGGCTTAGAGAGTAAAGACACCCGATGCCAAGCCTGATGACCTGAGTTCAAATCCCCAGGACCCACAAAGTGGGAGGAGAGATCTGGCTCTATAAACAGTCTTCTGAGCCCAAGATAGACAGACAGACAGACAGACAGACAGACAGACAGATAGAGATAATTTTTAGCTATATTTTTGGTCTCAGCAAAGAGCTAACACACCTGTATCATGTATTAGAATATCTCCTTTGGTCGGACTTCCTTGTGGGTTTGCTGTTCTGTTTCACTGGTCTGTGTGTCTCATTGTGCTTCAGGATGTCATGATCCTGCAGAGGTTTCAAAGAAAATCTCAATATCCCTGGCTTGGCTAATTCTTCTCAATTGATTCTTCCTGGTCACCTGACATTCTTTGGTTTTTCTTTTCATGTGAAATTTTATGTATAAAGTCAGTTTGTCTATTTCCAGGAGAAAAGTAATTTAAACAACAATTTTAATAATTATTTATGGGCTTAATAAGATGAACTATCTTCTGATGGCACAGAAACATCCTAAGCAAGAATTGGAACTGGCTCGACTGTTCACATGGTCAGTTGTGTCTTTTTTCCTGTCTGTACTGATTCCTAGTTCCTTTTGGAAGAATTACATTTTCTCTATAGTTACTGTGTTGTTTTTATTTCTGGTTTTTTTTTTTTTTTTTTTTTTTTATTTTGAACAGACATCTCAGCATAGCCAGCCTATCTTCAAGGACTACAGAAACTTCTACCATGAGTAACTTCCTCAGTATCAACAGATAAGTGTAAAAGCCCACATGTGTTTGGTTGTGATCTAATGGAGCCCTGCATTCTGTAGATTTAAAAGACCATTAATACCAAATGAGGATTGCATGCTGGAAACCAGGTTTACCTTAGATCAGTGCAAAGAGAATGTTGTAAGAAGGGTCAAAGTGAGGAAGGGACCAAAGAGAGACCTCATGTCCTTACACCCATGTCAGCACTTGCAAGCAGAGCTCCTCAGCTCACAGGAGTGACTGGTGTGACCCACAAGTGGAGTGTGCCTTAGCCAGCCTTTCTATGACATCAGAGGCGAGGTCTTAAGTACGGTAGCATACAGAAAGCATTGCTAGTTCCTCTCTGCCCATGGGAGCTGCAGTGCTTCAATGTAATCTTTGTGTTTGACATTTTCTGTCTTCCTTGAGGCATTTGAAGTTGTGCCAGAAATGGGGATTTTTCTCTTCTCTAGTTAATCTTACAGTTGTGGGTTTGCATGATTTGTTCTAAAACACGGTTTAGAAATAGTGATTACATATGTAAAAATTATGATAGTTGCACAGTCATGAAAATATTACTGAAACTTGCAGTTACTTTCTTTATAATTCTTTCAACTTTGGTATATCTTGCATGTACTTATAAACACTAAAAGTACCCTTTTAAAAAGTAAAATTTCAAGACCCAGAGAAATGTTGGAGTAAACCCAGAAACTCACTCTTGATAACTCCTAGGTTTGGCCTGGTCATCTGAATCTGTTCACTCATTTCTCATCCAGATAAGATTCTCATTGGATGCTTTGCCAGAATGCCTATAAAACCATCCTTAAATAATGGGGATATGTAATGTAAACTCAATAACTTTTCAGCACCTAATTTAACAAAGGCTATTAAACATTGCTGTCAAACAGGGATAAAAAATGGTTTTATGAATAACTAAGTAACTATTTTAATAAACTATCTCTTAGGCTATGCAATGGCTTACTGTTATGTCTTAAAACCATGAGGACCTGAATTCAGATTGCTAGTGCACATATAAAGCCCAGTCACAGTGGCACACTTCAGCATGATGCAACATAGGAGGGGGGGGGGTAGGCAGAGGATCCCAGTGTTGCTGAAAAGGTGAGCTAGCAGAACAAAGAGCGACTCTGTCTCTAAAAATAAGATGGAGAACAATAGAGTATAATACTTGACATTGACCTCTGCACTCCATCTGTATACACACACCAGTGTATCTATACACGCACATACACACACCATTTCTCTTCCAGCACTCATGTTTGTGTACATTTATTCATGCCATAATTTGCTTAGTCTTTTATAACTATGATGATGATACTTCTGATTATCTATAGAATCATTACTATGAATGTCTTTGTTTTTGGATTTAAAAAAATAATAGTTGTATAGTTCTGTACTGAGCCATCTCTCCAGCCAAAGATATTATTCTTAATAAAAGCCCTTATAAATATTTGCTGTTTACTTCCATTGAACAGATGAGAAAATGAGACAGTTTGTACATCTTGGTAACTTAGTTTCTGAGTTCTTTGTGATTGTAGAAGTGAAATCTAAGGGGTTCTCATTACCAAAGTGTCCAGTGGCAGAGTGATGCTGTCATGGTGTACTCACTTGAAGTACATCAGCTTCCTGATGTCTACTCTGGGCCCATCATCTGCTAGTGTTTTTTGTGCTTCTGCACAAGCTTTATGCATGTATTTCCTATGTCCACTGAACTAGAAGGAAGACTATATCAATGTTTTATTCACATTCTACAGCTTTTACTCATGAAAACATTTCTAAAATTTTTGTTACTTTCCTGCAATCTCTTTGTAGTCACTATGACCAAGATGCCTAAAAGAAACAACTTAAGGGAAGAAAGACTTTCTTAATGTAGTCACAGTTTCAAGTTTGGTCTACACTCCATTAGTCCTGTGTGCTCAATCAGGACATCATGGCAATGGGAACATTGGGTTCCCTTCACTTCATGGCTGAACAGAAAGGAAAGGGAGGGAGAGAAGGAGGGAGGAAATACCCTGGGACACTATCATCTTGATAACCTGCCTACAGTGTCCTACTTACTTCTATCTCCCGGCCCCCTCAAAGTTCCAGACACCCCTCTCCTTCCAAAGCAACACACCACTAGCTGGACCAAGCATTTAAAAAGTGAACCTTCAGGAGACATTTTAGATTCAATTGTAACATCCAAAAGACCAAACCCTTTGGGATATTTAATGAGGGTAGGACCAACAATTGTTTGTTGGTATAAGTATAAGGTAAGAATATATGATGATAACTTATTTTTATATTTTATTTTATTTTGAGACAGGTTTTCCCTGTGTAGTCTTGGCCGTCCTGAAACTTGCCCTATAGACCAACCTGGTCTCAACTCAAGCTCATAGAAAGCATGCCCACCACTGGACAGCAACTTACTCTTTTATGTTTGAACTTTCTGATTTGTAAAATTTTGTGAGCCTCTGTGGAAAAAAAGAGATTGCCGAAACACTATGGGATTTAATGTGAGTGATTTGGAAGGCTGGTAAAGACTTATAAGTCTCTCCCTTCCTCCCCATCTTCAATCTCTGTATGTGTGGGTACTTGAGAAAGGGTCTTGCTGCAATACTCCAGGTGATTCTTAAACTTGTTATGTAGTCTAGTATGAAGTTTAATGTTGGTTGTCAGTTTGATTGGATTGAGAGACATCTAGGGGATTAGTAAAGTTCTCTTTGGTTATGTGTAAGTATGTTTCCAGAGATGATTGACATCTGGGAAAGCAAATGAGGAAGAAAGTCCTGCCTCGAATGTGGATAGCACCATCCAATAGTCTGGGAGAGCAGATAGAATCAAGTAGGAGAAGGCATGGCATGTTCATTCGTATTCACATTTTCTCACACATCTTCCTTCCTTTCTTCTCTCTGCCCTACTCTTTCTCTCCTTTCTGTCTCTTCTTCCCCACCCCTCCTTGTTGTTCTATGTATCTGCAGTTTCTTTGGCACCCTGTGTGTATTTTTTTACCACTGCATAGTAGTCCATGGTAAATATGCACAGTTTATTGAACTTTTATCTATTCATGGCATGGTTTATTTCTGGATCTTGCCCATTACAGATAAAGCCGTCGTGAACATTCATGTACAGGTTTTGTGTGGATGTAAAGTTTCAGTCCTCTAGGATACATACATTAAAGTGGGAATTCTGGGTGGTAAGATATAATTAACTTTTAAAGAAATTGTCAGATTGTTTCCTGGAGTAGCTATATCATTTTACATTTCAGCTCTTGAGGTTAACAGCATTTCCCTTTTATGATACTGGAAAAAAACAGGAGTTCTTAGATACCATATATTTCGTCAAGAATTTTGTTTGTGATGTAAATTCAGCAAAAACTGACATTGTGGTTTTTATCTGTCTTTATTTTTCTAGCATAAATCCTGTTACAGTCTGCAAATATTGGTCACATGAAGCAGGAGTGTGTTATAATTTCATAACATGCCATCATCTAACTTCTAGTTTAGCTCTTACTCAATGAGATTATTCTCATAAATAGCATTGTGATCATTTCAATGTCTGCTTCCTGCCACACTAATCTAAGACCCTCTAGTGATGCTTGACTTGACTCTAGAAGATCATCCCCCGCTTCTTCCCTCCTTCTCCCCAAGCCCCCGCTTCTCTCCTTTCTTCCTCTACTGGGGGTTGAATCGAGCCTCATAACTGCTGGGCACGTGCTCTACACTTAGCTGTCTCCCTAGCCCTCACATCTCATTATTTCTTAAATCATTACATCTTTAAGAGTCTTCATATCACAGATGAATGTAAAGTAAAAGAAGTACTTCAAGAGGAAGACTCTGCATTATAAGAGGTTGACCTATAGTTTCCCAACAGAGTTGAGATATTGCAAAGTTGGATTTGGTACCAGACTCCATCATCTTGTACCATATGGCATCTCTTCCTTGAGAAATCATCCTGTAGCCTGTGAGTAAAGGGGTCACCTAAGCAGTTTTTATAAATCTTGTACAGTGAGACTTAGGAATATCTGGATTTATGTGTTGAAAATGTATGTATTGAAAACTTTTGAGAGTTAAACCAGTGATCATTTTATGGAACAGTGAGTGATAGATTAAATTTACTTAGCAACAATATTTATGTCAATCTTGAAGGATTGTGCAAATGGCTTATAAGGCATTGACCAGAATCTGAATTAGGGCAAGCATCATTGGAGACAACATATATACTGATCTGTTTTAGTCTTTGTATTTTGGATATCTTTTTAAATAACTACTTGGCGTTGTCCATGCCACCCAATTTCCCTCTTGTGTCTGTAGAAGTAGAGAATTCCCTCCTGTTTAGAAAAGCTCATAGTCTGCATCTGCTGAAACTGAGCATTTCCTAATTCCTCTTTTTTCCCATGCAACAGTTATCACAAGAACAAAGTTGCCTTTCTTGGGCCAGTGGACTTAAACTTCACAAATCTAAGGACTTTCCCCATCATCTACGAATGACTGTAATGGCTTGATGTAGAACTAGATGCCATAACATGAATTTGCATAATTACTGCTCAACAGTCCACACAGTGAGTATAAGAGAATGCTCACATGATGAATTTGGTGATGGGGTTGTACGGAAGTAAGACAGAGGCTTAGTGGCTGAGCAGGCCTGTGTTTGGGTCACTAGTTTGTGGGCCATGACAAGTCTCACCCTAGACTGTCCAGAATGGGACTGGGTTCAAAGCTTATTTGGGGTCTGGTGTGAGGGTAAGACGTATTTGATTGCAAGCTTGATGAGGCTAGGGATTTACTCTGTTTTGTGTACCAGAACTTAGTGCCTAACACAGTGTTCATTGCAGATTCCCAAATACTTGTCGAGTAAACTACTGAGTGGTTACTGAATCCTCTCTAAGATGCATGGCACTGTTACTCATCTTTCCTCCTTTGAGTCAGAAGCACTAGGAATCATCCTTCAAACTCATTTCCCTCCAGTCAGAACCTTGGGGTTCCTTGCTGTTCACGTCTTCACGGATTTACATGTCCAGTACTGCGGTGCTGAGGATGCAGAATAAACACACTGCCCTGAAAGCTTCTGTCTACTGAGGAAACCAAGCCAGCCGCTCCTGATGAGGCTCCCTCCCTAGCTACTCTTCCTTCTCCGTTGTAGCTCAGCGAGCTCAATGAGTTGAGTGTGTGCATTTGTTAAAGCATAGCCATGCTCGATTGACCCAACAGAAAGCTCAACTCTGTGGGAATATGTTTATTTTAAATGTCTTATTTTTTTGTTTGTTTGCCAAAATATTTTCACTTGTCATCCTTTTTTTCCCTTTTCTTTTGGACTGGCTTCCAGAAGAATTGCAGATACAAAGCAACAGATGGTGGGGAAGATGGTTTTGCACAGTCCCCTGGGCCTAGTAAAATCCCACTTGCCACCCAGCCTTCAAAGCTTCCCTAGTTTATTTTCCATTGCAAAACTATATGGTGCTTAGCAATCACCATAGCTATTTCATTATTACCAAAGGGAAGTGCTTGCTGTTGAAGCCCTGTCTAAAAAGAAGCAGATATATCATATATTTTGGCATGTATGTCTGAAAATTAATTTTATTTTAATGGCTGAGCATGTTGTGAAATGTTACAGAAGAAATATGTTTTATAGCTTTACAACTACAGATGGCAAAGATTTTCTGGGGATTAGTAATAGTATTTTGTTCATCTGTATAGTCTAAAACAATCCTTTAACAATTATTTTATTTTATGTGCATGGATATTTTACATTTATCTATAACTTGACACTGTGTTTATGTCTTATGCCTGTGCAAGCCAGAAGAAGGCATCAGAGCCCCTGGAACTGAAGTTACAGATAGTTGTGAAACCATCATGTGGTGCTAGGAACCAAACCGAAGTTCTCTGGAAGAATAATCAGTGCTCTTAACTACTGAGCCACCTTTCTAGCCTGTCTTAGGATTTCATTGCTGTGAAAAGACACCATGACAATGGCAATCCTTATAAAGAAAAACATTAAATTAGAGCTAAATTACAGTTTCAGGTAGACAAAATTATTATCATCATCATCATTATTATTATTCTATATGTATATTAATTAATACTAGAAATTAATACAGTGAAATTATTACTTAATCAGCTAGTTCCCCAAATAATCACACAGAGACCTTTTCATATTTCAAAGCTTAGTCCTTAGCTGTGCAGACTTTCAACTAGTTCATCTAAGCTAACCCAACAAGCTAGCCCCATGTGGCTAGTTATACCTTCCAGGCCATAGTCACATCCTTCTCCTCTCATGTCTCCTGGCGAAAGGCCTTTCTTTTTTTTCTTCTCAGAGTTCCTTTCCTCCTACCAGGACGTCCTGCCTTCCTCTCTCTATTGCCCAGTCACAGGCTTTAGCTTTTTATTGACCAATTAACTTGGGGAGCAAGGTTTGTACAACAAAATCTGGTACATATGAGAATTTACTCATCTTGGGGCAACTAGATCTTGGGGTATAGAATTTAGATTTGAATATTTAGCAGCACCAGACCAACCCCAATATGGAGAGTTAGACCATTATCATCACGGTGGGAAGCGTGGCAGTGTCCAGGCAGATATGATTCTGGAGAAGGGGCTGAGAGTTCTACATCTTGATTTATAGTCAGCAGAAGGAGACTGAGCCATACTGGGCATAGCTTCAGCATAGGAGACCTTAAAGCCCAACCCTACAGTGACATACTTCTTCCAACAAGGCCACCCCTACCACAAGTCCACACCTCCTAATGGTGCCATTCCGTTTGCACTAAGCCTTCAAACACATGAATTTATGGGAGCCATGACTATTCAAACTATCACCATGAATTTTCTCTTGAGGGGCTCAAGTATGGGGGCTCTCTAAGCAGACAGGCTGTCTAGAGACAGATGTGACTTAAACTTGTCAGATCACCACTTCAGATTCTTTCTAAACAATTTTCCTGGAGTTGTATTAGAAAACATCAAAACTATAGTTACACATGTATCATGACAAAATGAAGTTGTAGCTTCTGTGACATCTTCAATCCACCCACTTCATAAATATCTCTTGTGAATTTAGAATAAAAGGAGAATTTGATTTCTGTGCTAATAGAGGGATTACATGCTGCTTTTTAGTTCTGTTGTAAATGAGTAACTATAAAATGCATTTTAATTTTAGTTGCTATTATCAAAAAGTAAATCTCAAGAATTTTTATAGTTAAAAAAATACATAGTTTGACATCCTAGAAACATATTTTGCTTTGTAGGACACTAACAAAAAAAAGATAATTTAAAGAATCTGAAAAACACTGCAAATCATGTGTGATAATAGTCTAGTATTAGGTGTTAATTGAAAATGCTCATAACTCAAACGAAAAGAACTGGTAAAGATATTTAAGTATGAGCAAATATTTTCATCCTGGGCTCTTGAATTGCCATAGGCTGGGTAGCTTATAAATGAGAACTCTTTGTTTCAATTCTGGAGACTGGGATTTCTCAGCTCAAAGTGCTAGCTAGCAGATTCAGTCTGTGCTTAGGGCCTGCTTCAGTTAATACATGGCGCCTTCTCTTCTTGTCTTGCCCTCATGTAGCATAAGGCCTGCGCGAGCCCTGTGGAGCACTCATTAGTCCTATCCATTTTCCTACCAAAACCCTCCTCCTGCTGAACATGTTGGGATTAAAATCTCAGTTTATGAATTCGGGGAATGCATAGACTAATGATGATGTCTTCATTAATGTGTCCTTCATTCATGCCCTAATTTTCGGTTTTTTGGACAATAAGAATAGACTGAGGATTTTGTAAATTTTACCTGTAGTTCTCTTTCCTAATGGCTTAAAATTGCTCTAAAATTCCCTCACTTTATGTTCTTCTTACATGCAGAAGTATTCATTGCATCCTAACTGTAACCCCCAAATTCACCATTAATTCCTGCATTAACTTTGAAGCCTAAATTTGAACTATCATCTAAATATGACCATCTCAGTTATGGATAGCAGTCAGAATATGGTAATACTGGAAGCAACTACTCTCTAGTTGTAAACTTGTGAAACCAAACAAATTATATGCTTCCAAACCAGAATGGTAGGGCATGGATATATAATAGATGTTTCCATTCCAAAAGGCAGAACTGGGAATAAGAAAAAAAGCAAAAGAGCCTAAATGTAAGACAAATTCCACAAACTCTTGAGGCTTTTAAGAATCCTTTTCTTTGGTTTTGTGCCCTGTTTTTTATGCCCACTGGAAAGGGGTCCCATGTTCTAGGCCTGATGAGTGAGTAGAGATTCAGCCCGTGGAGTTCTGCCAAACAGAGGGTGAGCCAAAGGATCTAGGTGGGCCTGCTTCCATGGTTTGGGGCATAGATCCATATAAATCTGGACAGACGCCATTATGCTGTTGAAAATGAGGTGAAAATCATCATCCATTCTGAAGTTCAGGACTCAGCACGGAAGAGCTCTGTGGCGCCCATCCTCCGTGTCAGCCTGCAGTTGTCCAGTGTGGTGACGGCTCTATGACGTCCTTATGGAAGAGCTCTGTGGCGCCCATCCTCCGTGTCAGCCTGCAGTTGTCCAGTGTGGTGACGGCTTTATGATGTCCTTATCAACTTGTCCCTTAGACAAACCCTTCATTTTCCCCTGTAATATAAACAGTGAGCATTTTGTCAATCTTAATTAATAGTCTATCTACTTTTGTTTTAAAAGTTCATTTTTTAGCATTCTTCTCATCTCTGGTCTTACTACTCTAAAGGATCAGAACTCACTTTCAGTATTTTCTTTTGAAATAACGTTAAGTAAACATAAGTACTTAGGAGACAGTACAGGTTCAGTTCCAGAATGAATGAGAATACTGCAGACAACTTAGTTACGTGAGGGGTGTGTGTGTGCGCTCCCGTGTGCATGCTTCCCAGGGCTTACAAAAGCTGTTATTTTATATCTTATTCTACTAAATATTGAGTAACACCAGTTCTTTACTGTGTCTATGTCTTAATTAAAGAACAGTTAATTGCAAAATGCTAATGATCATATGACACATTTTCAGACCACCGCTAATTCTAATGTTAATTTTTTTGCTATTTCCAACACATCTGCATTTTAGTTCTCTTACTGAAGTCTTGCACTTGTAAAAATTATCCATAACCACTTGGAGTCCACTTCTCCAAATCACCTATTAACTATGATATATTTTGACATCCTCCTATGAATTACTAGCATTTTTAATGGAGTCTAGAATGATGCATCTTTTCTAGAAGACTTTCAATGTACTCTGCTCCAATCCAACAAAAGAAGTATTACCTATGGTAGCTATAGTGCTATAATAAGTATGTCATAAATAATAAGACTTGAAAGACAAAAGCTCCCCTTGATCCATGGGCTGCACTGTAGAAACAATGTGAATCTCACTGTCTGTCTCCTTTAAAGGTCCTGGGGGACCAGATGCATTGGCAAGATCAGTAATTCTTTGAAAAGACACCCTCCTCAACAGTAGGAGCTTAAAATATCAAGTAACCCATGTTGTGAGCAGATGTGCTTCTGCCACACAAGCTTTGTTCCATTCTCAAAGTATGGAGCAAACCTAACATCGTTCTTAAGGACCCTAGAAAATGGAAAGAAGCACTGTATTCAGTTTGTTAGGTTCTGATAACAGAATCTTCAAAGTTTTGAATCCAGACAT
Organism: Arvicanthis niloticus; assembly: GCF_011762505.2. Taxonomy (NCBI): domain Eukaryota; kingdom Metazoa; phylum Chordata; class Mammalia; order Rodentia; family Muridae; genus Arvicanthis; species Arvicanthis niloticus. Next base: position 75,137,681 of record NC_047664.1, on the reverse strand, counting down.
TGACGTCTCTCTAGCTATGAAAATCTTAGATGACGTCCTCTTCAAGTTCAATGATGATTGTTTGAACAATCTGTTGGTTGATGGAGAATGGCTTAGTTATGTTAACTAAGTTTAGGATGGCAAAGAAAGAGACTAGCACTTCAATCAGAGTGCCTGGGCATGGCAAAACTTGACATTCAATCAAGATGCTGAAGATCTGGGAAGAGTGAACACTGGTCCAGGAAGTACACTTGGCTGTTATCGTAATGGAGGTGGTAACTGGGTCTTTTCCACATTGACTGGGGTCTCACCTCACAGTCTTCTAAGACTGGCTAATTTGTAAAGAATTGGTACAAAGAGAGTGAAGGAAAGTTGATGAGGGCTTGGCCACCTTAGGAATTTTCCAAAGTTCTAAGAATGTAATAGAGCCTTAATCTAAACAGATCTTTTACTGGGTGTGTATGGAGGGGGAATTAAAGCATTTGCACACAAGGTAGGGAAGAGAAGTAGATTTGAATTTCTTCTCATCAACACAATGCTTTTCGAATTTGACAGAAAGAACCATGTAATGCATCTTACAATTGATGTAGCCACCTCCTTCCGCTCCTGCACAGATCTAGAAATTTCACTGCAGCACTGACTTCATTAGCACTTCATTTCATGGAGACAGCTTTCTTTAAACCCCATGAAGCCATCTTTGTAGGCTTTAAATGTCCTGGCCTCTCTAGAAGGGTCCAGGCCCTAGTCTATTAGACTTTGGCTTAAGGGAGAGCTGTGGCTAGTTTGATCATCTATTCAGATCATTCACGTTTTCTCTATGTCAGCACTAAGGCTGTCTCGCTTTCTTGTCTGTCATTCATGTGTTCACAATGTTACCTGTGAAACCAAAATTAACTTTTTCTTCTAAGTTCTTTGTCTCATTAATAAAGGAATTTTAAAACAGACTCAGAAGGAAACCCAAGGACAATTTTACTAAAATGTAAGAGAAAAGCAGCAGAACAGATTCACAGAGGAGGGAGATGGAGAAGTAGGGGGAAAGGTCCAGAGTGCCAAGGAAAGCCTGCTTAGACATTTGTCTAATAACCCAAAAAATAAAAAAAATAAAAAGAAAGCAAAAATGGAAAGTAATGCTTTTCTGACAGATAGGCTTTACCATGTTGGAAGTGTTGCAGTTCAGCTGTATCCAGGGAGGGGCTTCAGGGAAATGTAAGGACATTACACCATTAAGGGGCTCTTCAACCTTCCCTTTTCTTTAGCAAGTCTTCAGATAAACTTTTTAGAAAATTAGGTAGCGTGTACATACATACTTGTGTGTGTGTTTGTGTGTGTGTGTGTTTGTATGCACACGTGTGCGTGTGTGTTCTCTTGGCCAGACAATTGACTGTCCCAACTCAATTAATTCATGAAAGGAGACAACAGTTTTTAGTGATTGGGGAAGCTTAAAATGACAGGTCTTCACTCAGAGATAGAAAGAAGTAAAACTTAGATTGTACTTTTGACCAAGAGAAAGTTTAGTAGGGTCAACAAAGCCCAGATATCCCTACTTTTCTTCTGGTAATTTAAATCCTAAGGACAAGCTTTTTAGTGTTACCCAAGAAACAGGAAGTGGGATCTAAAGCTGAGGGAAAGGGTCTAGCCTCACTAGCTTCCAAAGTTGAGGGAAAGGGTCTAGCCTCACTAGCTTCCAAACCCTGGGCTGCCAGTCAAAGGGTCTAGCCTCACTAGCTTCCAAACCCTGGGCTGCCAGTCAAAGGGTCTAGCCTTACTAGCTTCCAAACGCTGGGCTGCTAGTCTCTAGCTTCCTAATTTTAGGGGCAGTGCTTTTCTGTGATAACTTTTCCCTTACTCCTTGGTCAGGTCTCTGACACTAGGCCCAGCTTTCAGCCTGTTGGCTATTGACATAACTTCTTCCTTATAGTAATCATGTCTAGCTTGTATTAAAGGGACCAGTGTACAGCTCTCCTTTCTTCTGGAACAGTTAGAGGCCATTTTAGTCTAATTTGAGGACTTGTGTGTCTGGGAGAGTAGAGAGATCCAAGAAGAGATGTGGAATGGCTAGTTGGTAGGATACACAGAACACACACTTTATCAGTAAAGTGTTTCATTTTATGTTGGCATGGTCTGTGGCATCCAGAACAATTACAGTAATAGCATCAATGATTGTCATACAAATGTATTAATAATGTAAAAATAGGTATTGTGAGAATCACCAAACTATTACACAAGGACAGAAAATGGGCACCTGCTGTTGGAAAAACAGTGTTGACAGATAGGCATGTCCAATTAAAGCTTGCTACAAACCTGGTTATGAAGGAAAGAGAGCAGTGTCTGTGAAGTGCCATCAGGTGGAGTGCAGTCAGTGTGGGCATGCCTGCACATTGCTTCAGAGTTTCACTGTACCAGGAATACTGGTTATAAAATTCATTGTCATTTTATAACAAAAATGACTTTCCTACAATGATCAGTAACATACTTATTTTATCCTAAGCCTCACCCATCCATATTTTTGCCAACATTCTGCACAGTAACCCTAAGGTGTTCCTTAAGAGGTTGGGTTTTTCTCCATTCTTCTTCTCTCCTGAGACCTTACTAAAATCACTTTTCAAATTTTGTTTACAAGTCCAGATTTTTCTAGCATACACCTCAAAATTCTTTTCAGTCTTCATTCTTTATCCAGTTGCAAAGCTATTTCAATATTTTAGGCATTTATTATAGCAACATCCCACTTGTAGTTCAAAATCTATATTTGACAGGGGTCTCCAGAAAAATAGAAGCAATAAGAGATATGAGCTGAGATATATAGACTTGTTATAAGCTTGGCTTTTGTGTCTGTAGAGGTTGAGGAATCCTACAGTCCTACTATCTGAAAGCTGAAGATTCAGAACAGCCTGTGGTGAAGAAAGTCTAGTTTACTTCTGAAGGTTGGTTGCCCAAGAACCAGCAGCCCCATTGTCCATAGACAGAAGACAGAGGTCCCAACTCAAGCAGGAACATATGCAGTCTTGCTCAGCCTTTTGTTTCGTTCAGACCCACAGTACATGATCTTTGTTACTCAGTCTTTCAACTCAAATGCCAACCTCTCCTGCAAACAGCCTCACATGCACATACACAACACACGAGTGATGTCTTATGTGTACCTGCTCTCGGGACATTCAAGATTAAGCATCCACTTTCCTAAAGAGGATAACCAGGAGACATAGAAGATGCTAAGTTTAATTTTGGAGGAATACCAATGAAAATCACAAATAATTTTGTAACCTTTATGATGGTTATAATATAAAAAGAAAAGACAGATATTGATACAAGTGATACTTGGAACTTCCTCTGTTACTGGCAGCAATGTAAAATAGTGTTTTTAAAAATGTTTTAGCAGCCTAGAAAAGTTGAACCTAAGGTTCCTAATTCTACTTCAAGGTGTTAAGCTAGCAATTCCACACCTAGCTACAAGAGCATGGAGAGTGTACACACAAGTCTGATACATCAATGTTCATTTATTATTAATTACTATAACCTTAAATTAGGCATGACCCAGTGTCACCACAGTAAATGGTTTAATAAGTTATGTATTCAGACATCAGTCCTGAAAACAGATGAAGTACCAACATATGCCATCATGTGGATGGGCCTTGAAGTGAAAAGAAAGAGACATGCCATCATGTGGATGGGCCTTGAAGTGAAAAGAAAGAGACAAGGGACCACAAAAGACACAAAGATGAGTAGTTACCAGCAGGTAGCAGGGGGACACTGGGGGAGTAAGAGAGGAAGGGGAGGAGGAATGAGGTCTAATGGGTCTGTGTTTCTTCAAAGGGTAATCTAAATGTCCTGGAGTTAGACAGAAGTGACCATTGTACGTGCTGATGGTTATGACAACACCCACCAATAGCCAAGTTTGTAAAGTAGTGAATTTTATTGTGCTAAAGTGCCTTAATTTTAAAATATCATCTCAGGACAAACAAAATCAAATCAAAGGAGAAAAAAATACTTAGAAAGGGAAAACAAAGAAAATTGAAAGTTCAACCCAGAAAACATATGCCAATCAATTAACTTATAGCCATCCAGATGTGACAGTTCTCTCTAGAGTTCTGATTATCATCTGAGATCTTATTAACAGGTGAAATGCTTAGGAATATGAATTATATGTGACAATTATGTATTACATATCACATTCCTACAATACAGAGATCCTGCAGGCAGGCAGTGTCACATGAAATGCCTGCTGAACTACTGCTTCAGATGGGTTCCACCACAGGCTTAACTGCTGTGGGTTGTGGGGCATTGTGAGAGGATCATAACTTGGAACCAGATAATACCTGAGGCTGCAGCATCTGTCACAAGTGTATTTCAGGTACTCTAAGACATATATGGAGTTTCTTTTGTTTTAAATCTCAGTGTCTTTGGGTTTTAATGGTTCTTAGTGTGATGAAACACATTAGTTATGTATTGTGCTTGTTGTTTTAAATATCTCTGTGGGATAGTTAGCCATGTTAGATTAATTGTGTAGTCCCTCATGGGCTGTTTGTATTAATTGACACTGCCAGCGTGTATTTCTATTTCTAGCTGGTGTTTGCTTTCAGGCTTTACAACTGGTTGTTGACATATCTCCTAATTGCACAAAAATAGTTCTCAGGGGTTACATAAAGGCTTCCCACACCCCCTTCCTGTCATTCTCTGTTATCAATGAAGAATGATGGCCTTCAGGCCATGGAAATGACTCAGCAAATAAAGGAACCTGAGCTTAAGCCTGGGGGCCTGAGTTGGAGGAAGGAACTGGCTGGTCTTCTGACCTCCATGCATATATGGTGTACATGAAAATTTAAATTAATGATGCCTGCCTTCACTTTTGTTAAGTGAAGAGAAAGGCCTATTGATGTGTCTCTGCTGCAATTCAAGGGCAAAGGAACTTTCATCAGGTCATTCAGAATCCTGTTTCTGCTGGTTATGGTCTCATAGCCTTGTAGTTCCAGCACATGAATGACCAGAGGATTTGGTAGTCAAGGCTGGCCTGGGTGGCGTAGGGAACTATCCTGGAGAATGTGTGGTGTGGTGTGTGTGTGTGTGTGTGTGTGTGTGTCAAGGCTGGCCTGGGTGGCGTAGGGAACTATCCTGGAGAATGTGTGGTGTGTGTGTGTGTGTGTGTGTGTGTGTGTGTGTGTGTCAAGGCTGGCCTGGGTGGCGTAGGGAACTATCCTGGAGAATGTGTGGTGTGTGTGTGTGTGTGTGTGTGTGTGTGTGTCTGCATTTAATTTTTATTAGAAATGTTTAATTTTTATTGATAAAACATTGTAATAATATTAAAATAGCCTACAATGTTTTGCCCATGACTTTTCTAAGGCATATAAATCAGAACGTCTTAGGTTCTTGGCTAAAAACTAGGATTATATTATGTCATCATTTTTAAAATATTTGTTTTACCCTCAAATACAGACTGAACATGGGTATTACAAGTATCATACTTCTTAAAATTCTAAAAATGTCATGAAAACTCAGCAAACATATGAAGAAGCAATTTTTGAGAGGACCAGAGAGGGAAGCAGCATTTTCCTTCTTAGAGCACCTGGTCTGTGTGGTGACAGCCTTCCCAGGGCAGAGCTCACTGAGTTGTCTTTAAATGGGTGTGCTGATCCTTACCATCTGTCCAGCTGTTCCCGTGTGGAGAAAGGAATTTCCTATGTACATGTTGAGGTGTATATTCAGGCACACAAGTTCTATATATGTGTTCTTTATAGCTTAGAGAACCATGCAGCCATCACACATTCCCTAGGGTTTTTGCACAGCAGTGATTTATAAGGAGGCAAGCAGTTTTCATTCTCTCCCCAATCCTCTGATTTGAATTTAGATTAGTCCAAATGGGAAAACACAATGTAAACACAGCATAGGCAGCCAGGAACCCAGTAATCACCATTCCAGGAACCATAGAATAGTAATTACTGATTTGGATTATTATCATTAAAAACATTAAAAATTACTAAACAGTATGTTGATGGTGTATAAAAGCTTCATCACATACTAATTTCTCTCATGAAACAGAAGATAGCACACTGAGGCATCTGTAAACAAGCTGCTTTTCACTAGTGAGTACAGCACTTGTAAGCACAAGGGATGTGTGCTTGCAGGGTTAAATGTGTTCATGTGGGGTGGATGCTGTGCAAGGCACTAGGCACAAGGCACTGGGATGACCACAGGAACTAGACAATCTCTCACTCATTGCTGCCTTTTCAGGCCCAGCCAGAAAGAGAACAATAAACTCTAGTGATACATTTACCTGTGGTCTGCCCCATTTCTAGGATAAAACATGAGAGTAATTGCAGGCCATCCCATGAAACCCCATTTCAGATCCAAAAGAATGTTGAGATCTTCCTTAATTTATATGGTGTCTGTTCTGCTTTAACCCAGTGTGATGATTAATTTTATGAGTCAAATTGACTGAGTGAACGGTGCCTAAAGAAGTGACCAAACATTGTTTGAATGTGTCTATATAAGGTGGTTTTCAGATTCAATGTTAGACACATAGCAAAGACCATAATTACCCTCACTAAGAGAGGCAGACTTCTTCTACCAAGGCATCAAGGTCCTGAATGGAACAACATTACTCTCTAAGGTGGATGGTCCAGCTCCTGACTCTTTTATTAAAGATTTATTTACATACATCTATATTTACATATGTGTATATATTTACACACGCGCGCACAACTCCCCCCCCCCCCCCCGCTCTTTTTCTTTGGAGAACTGACATACACTATCTGAGTATGTCAGATAAACATGTGCTTTAATTTGAGTATGAGTGCAACATTGTACATAACCCCGTGGCTACTGAAATCAGATTCCATGGGCTTCTATCCTAATCTCACTGCTTATTAGTTGTATGCCCTTGGGCAAGTTGGTTAGCACTCCTGTGCCTGAGGGCTTTATCTGTAATTGGAAGCTAGCCATTGAGCCTGATTTTAGCATTATTCTCATAAGTGACTTTTTATACATGAGCCACTTAGAATATTAGCAGTGTATAGAATAAGCAAGTAAGGGAATGATTTATGGTTTGTTATAGAACATAGCCCCTCTAATTTAGACTCTGTTGTTTAGAAGAGCATATGACAGGCAAAAATGGCAGTACTGGGAATATTTTTCACCCAAATAAAAAAGAATTTAGTAACTTTAAAAATTGTATATTGTTGATCAAAATAAACTTAGAATTACACTTTGCCCAAAATTATTAATTAATTAATTATGGTGGTTCCTTTTCCACTTTTAAAACTGAAATAGGTTTCTCACTAATGAATGCATTTTTTCTGAATTATTTGCAGTAAAAAAGAGCAAACCGAGGGTCATCAAGATGGGCTCAGTGGGTAAGAGTGCTTGTGCCAGTCCAGCCTCAGAGCCCATGGTAGAAGGAGAGGATTGATCCCCAGAGCTACCCTGTGACCCCCAACACACATCCATTCATGCGCATCTGCACTCCCATACATTATACACACAAATACATAGAAACATACACACAGCATGATCTACACACTGACAGAAAAATAAGTATAGAAAAGGACAAATTTGGATTAAAAGCAACTCAATGGACTACAGTTCTGAGTTTGGAGAGTTACAGTCCTTGTTTGAAAGTCGGTCTGTTACTTACTGATTTCTGATCTCAGGCAGGTAGTTACATCTTTTGAGCCTCATGCATTGTGGCATGTAACATGATACTAAAACAGCAACTGACCTGTCACAGCAGAACGAAGACGATGGCATTCCCAACTGGCCCCTGTAATTTAACAGGGCTACTCGTATTGACCGTGGAACAGATTAGGGAAATCAGGAAAAGCTGTGAGGAAGTGCCTGACAGACTGCTGTGGGGGATAAGCTTATTTTGGCTCACATCTTTATAGATTGCAGGCCAACCTTAGTGAATCCACTGCCTGAAAAATAACTCAGCAACATGGGCTGTGACAGAGGCTAGGCATCTTATAACAGTTGTGAAACAGGAGGGCCAATGACAGGGTGTGTCATGCAGCCAACAACTTATTCCTCCAACCAGACTCTACCTCCTGCCTTCTACCACCTCCCAATAAGAATGCCATACTATGAATATAGCATAGGATTAATGCATTTGTTAGATCCTTTGATTCAGTTTTCAGAAGACCATCAGCTGACAACCAAGTTTCTACCAACTGAAACCTTTCGAAGTTACTTTATATCCAAACAATAACACAAACATAGTTCTACTGGTGTTGGTCTTAAGATCCTCTTAAATATGCTAAAATTTAAGAGCAATCATGGCATACCAAGTTCTCTTGTAAGATTTTAGACTAAAAGCAAGACAATTTATTGCAAAGAAAAGTCATTCACATTTTTTATGTAAAACCTGGCAAACTAGGAACAACAACTTCTGTGTCTTTGTGTAAGCTATGACTTAATTGTTTTTAATTTGTGGTATTAGCTAAGATGACTATATAACTGTTCGTTCATATTTAGAAAAAAATGTCCTGGAGTCCAGGAAAGATAGAATGACTTGTAATGCTATTGAGACAGTTGAGTACCTGTCAGAGTAGGGCATTGCTGAACTTTCCCATGATTTGTTGAGAAAGCTCATGGGTAGGAGAAGTAAAGCCTAGATTCTAAAAGAGAGAGATAACCTGGCTAAAACAGTCAAACACTTGATAGCATCATTAATACAGTTTGGAGAACACTGAGCTCCTGCTGAAACAACTGCATGTAGAAAACTTTGACTGTTTGGTTGTTATCTTTCCTGACATACTGAGATTTTAAAATTCAACATAGTCACACTTAGGTGGAATATATATATGTATGTAGTATGTATGCATGCATATATATATATATATGCATGTGTGTATACATGTGTGTATGTGTGTGTATTCATACTCTAAAGCTTGATTCTCTCAGAAGAGCAAAGTCCTCCTTAAAGGAAGAAACAGAGTAAGTTCTACGGTGTTGCCACTGGGTATTAAAGTGATTCTGCACCATCTAGCTAGGCTACATAGCTAGAATTTTCTCAGCATATTTTGGTCAGGATACAGGGTGACTTCTGGTGCTTAAATTAAATTAGTGGTGCTCTGTACCAGTGCTGAATGGTGAAATAGTTTGTTTTCCAAAATTGAAAGAAGGTGGGTAGAGAGAGGGGGGAAGGAGAGGAGAGAAGAGAAGAGAAGAGAAAAGAAAAGAAAAAAAGAAAAGAAGAAGGCAGATGGGGAAAAGTGTTGGGTAGATCCAAATGTGGCCAGACACCTTCTCTGGGCCAATATAGGAAATGCTGCCAAAAAGTCCCCTCCCCTTGCTCATCACCATTTAAAGGTTCATTAAGTTTGATGGAGAATCGTATTTAAATGTTCAGTGTTGGCAGGTTCTCTTTTCCTCACAGCCGTTTAAATTCCTTCTTCTGCCACCGATTGGTTAACCCACCACATTTTCCTCTTCACATGTCACTAGCACCTCTGTGCCTGACAGCTCTGAGGACACAAGGCCAGGCAGATATCAGCACGCCCACTTAGCCCAGCAGTGGCTTGGGAACGAGTCTGACAAGAGCCAGGGAGCAGAGACTTTTCATAAATAATGGTGTGTTATTGTCAGCGGTTTTGGCCCTCGAAGGATGGTAACTTGTTTCCATACAGATGGGTCAGCTCTTGCCTGCCAGTCTGTCTTTTGAACTTCCTGTTCAAGGGTATGGTTTTCATCAACCTTCATGATTTAGAGAGCACCTACTTTATAAGATAGGATTTGTTTTCAGCCAAAGGAAAATAACTAAAGGTTTTGTATATAAAAGGTTTCTTAGAAAAGACTAGTGGGGTTGAGTAACCAGCCAGATGTCAAAGTTGTAACTGGGATAGTTCTTTCTCTTGTGATGCATGGGACTTGAGGCTGAGGACAGCAATGCTTTCCTCATCTTGTCATTATGAGGAAAGTACACCCGTGGCTGGAAAGCTGCTTCTCTTGTACAATCCCTGCACATAGATGCCACTTTTCCCACTTAACATCTACAGATCTTTTGGCAGCAAAAGTAATGTCAGATACCTTTTGAGCATCTTGATCTTACCTCCAGAGGGGTCCAGATGTAGCCCTCCGGGCGAGGGCACTTGGGATGCTTGTCTGCTAACCTCATTCAAGACTCCACTGCCGATACAAAGCGTGGGGCAGTAAATTACAGGGACTCAGTCAGCCTCCTTAGACCCAGGATGCTCTCTTTATCCAAGAAAAAGGGGTAACTTCAAATGTTTGTAGCCTTTTAGTGACGAAAGGTATACTTTTATTTCAAGGTTTATACAGATCTGAAATTCTCCCTAATGTGAAAAACTGAGGAAATCAATAGATGGGAATGTAACCACAGAAGCCTGACGCCAGTGGCTGGTTGCTCGGTTAGTTTTGGTTTTTCCACCTCTGTGTAACCATGCCTGTCCTGGAGTTCACTCTGTTGACCAGGCTGGCCTCGAACTCACAGTCATATGCCTGCCTCTGCCTCTGGAGTGCTGGGATTAAAGACATGCACCACCACTACCACCCTACTGTTTATTTTCTCTCTATGTGGTTTAAAGCACTATAATGATTTGTACCCAGTGTTAACTTTTGACATTTAAACTATATAACTGGTTTTGAGTTTTATATTTTCAGTTATTAAGTTACTATGAGGTCATTAAATGTAATATTTAATGACTGCCCCTCGAGCTCATTTCCCAAGTGTCAGGTGTCCAAGTGTAGTGGTCAGCATATCCCTGTGTACTTTCCCTGTTATCATCTGAATATTGACATGCACAGATTTGGGCATTTTATTTTATTTGATAATTTGTGTTAGTCATTTATCACATACCTGTGCGTCCATTCATGGGCACTTTCTAACAAATTGGCATAATGTTAGCTCATTAAAAGATGCTGTATTATTTAATTTTGGTAAAAATTATTTTTATTGTGAGATATAATATTCTAATACATGTGTGCAATGCAAGTTCTGTATCTAGCCCCCAACCCCAACCCCAATAAGACAAATTCAGGGCAAAAATGACTTCACGAGGTTCTACTGTCTGTATATTGATACAAGTTTCAGTTATCTCACAGTGGCTTACACTGGCACCCAGACGTTCCTTTCAAGTAACAGTTCAGGCAGTTCAGAGTTTATTTTTTTGTTTTTGTTTATTGCTCTTTTTCCTGGCATGTCACATCCATCCCCTTGGCTAGAATATCCAAACCAATGGGAAGAAGGGGCTGCTACAGCAGGTGCGGGATAAGCACGGTTACATAGCCAGAAGTTACAAACATGGCCTTCACTCTCCTATATCCTCATGTCGTAGAAATGACATTTAAGTTATTCTCGTTTTTTTCTCCACTGCAGATTATGCTATATTAATGTTTGTGCACTATTGATTCTTTAGGCTAGGTCCCCAAGTGCATTGTTACATGCCAGGCATTTACAGCCTTGTGATGTGTGATCTCATAGTTGGATTCATTTTGGGGTTGATAAAGAGCTTTAGCTACTGTCTTAGCTCCTTTTATGCTTCTGCGATAACACACCCTGACAGGAGCAACTGAAGGGAGGGAAGGCTTAATTCAGCCCAGAGTTCAGATGCTTGCATGCGATGTATAGAGTTGTCTGCCTTGCATATTTGGGAGATTCTTTTCTTTTTAAATAGAGCATAGAGCATACTTGTGCATGTACTATAGTTACAGGAAGGGAGAAGAATAGGAGATTTGAATTACATTTGTCACTCATTTTTTTTCTTTTGGATATGAAGTATATCTTAAGCTTCAAGATTTTATTTGCTTATATTTAAATCAACAAGCAGATAGGATTTTTTTGTCTTCTCATCACTTTATTATTTTTTATTAGATATTTTATTTACACTTCAGATGCCATCCCCTTTCCCCATGCCCCCCCTTAGAAAACCCCTATTTCATGCCCCCTTTTTCTTTTTGCACATATACATGTTTTAAAAATGTTAATCATAGGCTTTATAAGTTTAGTATTGCTCAATCAGAGGTGTAACCCACTACCCAACCTAGATATATCAGCTATCTTTGACTGGTGGAGACACGTGAACATCTGCCTCCCTGTCTCCCCCCTCTTTCTCTCTTTCATCACCTAGCTTCTCCTCTCCTTCTCCTCCTCCTCTTCTTACTCCTTCTCTTCCTCTCAGTACTCCTCCCACCTTAGCTCCTCCTACATATCACCCTTCCTGTTAAAATGAAACTTTTCTCTCAAAATACAATTAGAGCATAATTATGCCAATTTGTACCCATGAGGTACAAGATAGTCCTCATACCCAGTCCAACATTTTGTTGACTAACCAGAACCTCTGTCGTCTCTCCTAACTAAAACACTTAGTTCTGAACCTGGCTTTTTCCTTGGCTTTAGGATGAATGTCAGCTGACGACCATCCACTCAAATCTTTTCTCTCAAGGTAAATAGCCAGAATTGGCTATGAGGCTATAAGTTTTCAACCCCGTCAGAAATCCAGAATGACTGAGTTAACTATAATTGTGGGAAGCACAAAGCATAGCTTCTAAAACTTAGCCAATTTATAGAGACCTCTGAACACGTGGACACTCCCTCTACTATATAACATTGGAGCATCTGTTCTTCCACCTTCTGGCCCAGGATCATCTGACAGACCTTAGTGCTGATTACTCTGTCTAGGCAGATATAATCAGTCGACTGTTCTGCAAGTGTGTCCTTTTCTGGACAGTAATTTGTCTGCAGATGGAAAGAGGCAATTCTTGTCTAGTGGCTGTCACCGCACAACTGGAGTAACTCCAAGGATGCTCAATTTCTTCTTAGAATTCAAGACAGGAAGCTGTCAGGAGCAGACAGGTCTCTAATCAAAATGAACATTAATACAGAAATGTTTGTCATGTCAATTCTGTGGATTTCTGATGTTTTGAAAACCAACTATCCATGTAAGGTAATCTGGATTGTTGCCTGTTAACTCCACTCCGCTATTTCTAAATAAAACATAGAAAACACCCTAACAATAAACTCCAACCCATGAATTTGCTGTAGTCCCTTGACTCACAGGCTGACCATCTCAAATCAGTTTAAAAAAGTTAAAGAAGGACTCGGTCTAAGCCTTGTATTCCTAAGTGTGTTACACTGGTACAATGCCTATGAGGGTAACAATATTCATCTCACTCTTATATAAATAAGAAGCTCGTACCAATGAAAACCTTAAAATTTGTAATCAAAGTAAATTGGTGCCGTTTAAGAATTTATATCTTCATCTTGATACTAATTATACAGATTTCTACTAATAGATTATGGCTATGCAATAAACCCTAGCTAATCCTCTCTATTCCGACAAAACCACTGCTTTTCCCTAGAAAGACAGCCCAACATTTACCACCTTAGTCCCCAAGCCCAGGGAATAGGGGCGCTGACTCTTCATTAGCTTCTTCAAGCTGACTATGGGCGTTGAGATATTAGAAGAGGAGTGGGGGGAAGAGCAAATTGATAAGCCTCTGATGCTGTGTCTTCACTGCCTCCAGATGGAATTCCCGGACCTCAGAGGTTTGAGCAGGTCTGCCCAGTTTGTTTGTTGAGTAGATACATCAAGGCTGATCATTCTGCAATATACAATTCTCAAAACAAATTTTAGTATCAAGATAGTTTTTTTTTTTTTTAAAAGAGGGCTGACATTTTATTAAGGATGTTGGTTCTAACTGCTTTTCTTTTTTTTCCCCTCTAAGATACTGCCCGAGTTAGAGCGCCTGGGATCCCCGCTTCCTCTGGGTTCTTGGAGGTTGGGGGCAGAGCTGCCACCCAAGATCTGCTCAGTGCTCTGGCCCAGACCGGAAGGAACCAGTGTTCTGGACTGGGAGTCAAGCAGATAGAATTAAAAGCAATATTTATTATAGAGATGGTTATGAAGATCACAAAACCTAATAGACCTAAAACTTAATTGTAGAGTATAAACATTAAGTACTTAATATATCATCTATATTTCTAATGAGATTGTATAAATTTTAGATCTAGAGACACCTCTGTCTGAATGAAATGCTTCGCTCAGTCAGTACTGGTTCAGCTATGAGGACAGAACAGCTGTGTAGCTGTGGCTTAACAAGTTTGATTTTGTTGCCCCATTGAGCATTTAGGTGCCAGAGAGAAGCCATCCAGGACAAGCATGGCAGTTCTTAAGTCACTGAGGGCCCAGGCTCCTTCTTTCTCATTTTGTTTTATAGGGCTTCTTTCTCATATTGCAGTTTCCTGTCTATATGGATCTCACCAGTAAAGGTGAACAAGAGGAAGGAATAGAAGGCATGCCACTTATCTTTGAGAATATGGCCCCATTAAAGATTATCTTGAGAAGTCAAATAAGCCAGAACAAGAAACACTATCTCACATGTGTAAGGGATATAGATTCACAAACAAGCATGAAAGTAAACAAGGAATTATTGTGATGAGGAAGGAACCAGATGGAGTTTGGGGAAGGGCATCAATAGAAGATAATGTGGTGGGTAAGGTAGATGTGAGGCAGCTGACGGATCTGTGGTCATGCCAGCACAATGAGATGAGATGACAGCAGATAGGCACACACAGCAACTGTTAATCAGCGTCCACCCCAAGAAACAACAGTCCAGCATCACCATCACTGTCTTCAGGTGCACAGTGGAACCGGTGGTGGGCAGCCCTGCCCCTGCATGGAACTGGAGTTGCGTGGAGCTGATGACAAGTTCTACCACTGCTTGTATCCAGACACACTGCTGGTTGTGTACCATAGATGATGGCTTCTATATCCCTGTCATGGACCAGCAGCCAGGCCTAGAGAGTATGATGACATGTCTAAGGTGGAAAACCAAGAAGCCTGTGACCAGAGGCAAAACGCAGTTCACTCCTCATGAAAGCAGGAATCTAGGCCCCTACAGTACAGAGCGGTAGGCATAGCAAGAGGCCAAGGCTACCCAGAGCCTCAACAGGAAGGCTCTAGTTAGTGCCATTTCTGGGTACAGCTGCTAGGAGCTGGGGCACCTGATCAGACCCCTCACCAGGACACTGTTAGGGATAAGGGGCTCATGAATTTCAAGCCAACTTACTGGGTTGTTCTTGCCTCTGGTAAGCAGTTAGGGAAACTGATGGCCTTGCAAACGCTAATTACTACTTTGAAGTACAGTGTCTTTGTTAGTTGCAACTGTGGAGAATTTGCTGTGGAGGCCTGTGGTGGGTGAAAGAAGGGTGCTTCTCTTCTCCAGCCCTGGTATACCTCTCACTGGCCCTAAACACCTGTAGCCTTCTTCTTCTGACCCCATTTTAATTTTATTCAGCCCTGAGATTTATGAATTAAATTAATAAGATGATGAAGATAAAAAGATGATGAAAGTGCATTATATACATATATAAAAACAGCATAGTGAAACAGTATTTTTTACAGGTCATGTACTCTAATTTTAAAACAATCCTGGAAATTGAACATGGTATTTTTTGTCCTATTGGCCAAAATTTGCTTGCATGACTTATGTAGCTAAAAGAACTAAAATATGTAGTCTTTATTTTGAGCATTTATTAATTAAACAGGAGAATGCTTAATAGGAAGGTCATAATTTATCTGCAGTAATATGGGCAAGTGTTTTGTGTAAAGAAAGAATCTGCAGCTGTCACCAGAATCTCAGAGATGTATAAGATATAAACATTTAAAAAGCATCTCATTGCTCCAAAGCTGCTTGTTGTTGTTGTTATGGAAACCTATAGATTACACATATATTTCTAATAATTCTTATCTGTGTTGTGAACAGATGACTAGCCAGTCACAGAGCAGATTACGTGCTGTCATTTGATAGTGACTCCTGACACATCAGAAACCAATAGGCTCTTTTTTATGTGCTGTCCTTATGATGGGGAAAGGGTGTCATCATTTTGGATACTAATCAAGATTCCTTTTGGGAATTAATTGCCTTTTGCTTTTCATAATTTAATTTTAATTAACAAAGTCTAGTAAACAACTTTTTTAGTTTAATTCAATTTTTATTGTTAATGCTTTTGCTTTGTACAAATCATCTGAGCTTTTTATTTTCACATTTTAAGTAACACATGTTGAGCAACACATAAAATGTCAAAAATTATAATTTAATTGGGTTTGAAAGTAAACAAGTGATAAGCCAGCACTAAGAAAGCAAACTGTTCTGTAGACGTTTTAATGGTTTTGTTTCTGTTTTTATTGTGCATACTCTCTGTACTTATTTTGAACTTTATAGCTATAAATGGTTAGGTTATTTAATTAATGTCTACAAAAAAGTCTTCTTTCAAAAGGAGCCACGTGTCAGCATTGAAACACTATCATTCCAATAGTCTTACTAATTTAATGTCAAAGTAAAATTATATCAGGGCATTAAAAGTATTAAAAATACTTAATTATCCAGTGTAAAAACAATATGAATCAACACAAAGATATATATGTATATTTGTCAAACTGTAAGCTTACCCAGTGTTTCTACAAATATTTATGTGCCAGGGAGAAGATAATCTCTAACACTATCTGTCACCTATCAAACTATTTAATAATACTTGCCTTTGGACTATGGGATTAATGGAATTTTTTTCTTTTTTACTTTTGAGAGTTTCTTTTCTATAGTCCATGAGTTTTTATAGTATTCTGTTTCATTATTTCTATTTCTAGGAGGCAGAGTGAGGGGCAAGGGATGGAACATGACTACTAGTGAATTATTTTCATTTTGGAGAAAAATTAAATTACCAGAAAATTAATTAGCAAAGTAGCAGCCCCCAGCCCTACCGCAGCTCTAGTCTGTAACTGTCGGCACTTAGCGGGTAAGGTTGTGTCTTATGATGGATTACTGTAACTCTAAAGCAGACCATCGGAGAAACTTGACTGATAGATGCGTGCGCACCAGCTTTGTGTACAGCAGACTGAATTGCAGTAAAATGTGAAAATAAACCAATGCAGATTTAGAAGTCTGGTCTCTTGACTGTCCTTCCCGTCAGAATGGAGGACTCAGCGTTAATAAGGATGTGTGTGTCAGTTATCCTTAGGTGTGAGATCAGCAGATGACGGCTGGGCAGATCAGTAAAGCTTCTGTGCTCTGTGAAAGCAGAATAAACTGGCTATTTTAGCCCAAGCCTGGGCATTCCCTTTTGCTGGATTCCCTGTGAATCTTTCATCTGAATTTGAGTCTTAAAAATAAAGCCACTTTCTGTGCTTCTCTGTGCCTGCTGAGAACCCTGCCAAAGCTTTCTATGAGGTATCTGTGGATTTACCCTGGGAGAACACCACATAGTATCCCTGGCTTCCTGTTCTAAATGACCCACTCCAATTACACACTGTAATACTACTCAAGGTAGGAGAAAGAGCTGCCAAAACCTATTTATCACTTTGCTGCCCTTGGATGATACACATCCGTCCACAGTTAAATAAGGGTCATAGGCAGAGCTGGTCCCTCCCTCCTCAGCAACACTAGGATCCTGTGTGAAGATTAAAATCAATTATCTAGTGTTTTGCTGCCTTCATTTTCCCACCCTACAAAGTACCATTAAAGAATCCACTAAAGTATGCATTGTTAAAGAATAAATTGGGGAAAAGATAACTTGCAGTTTCACAAATGAATATTGCTTGTCCAAAAATAAGAGATTAAATAGATTGTAGTTTTCCATGAATGAGATAATTATTCTACCCCAATAAGCAGCTGTAGAGAATATTTAATAAAGTGCAGAGTTGGCTAGGATATTTCATTATTTGGATCCTTCCCAAATGTTTAACCAAAATAGTACATATACTATATATTTCAGATTTGTTTTTTTAATGTAAAATACATACACAAAGGAAAATATTGAAAGTATACTTCAACACACTTTTTGTAGTCAACTTTTAATAAAGGATTACATGTGAATTTAGAATCTTTTCTTCTCTCTTTCACCAGTATTATATTTTCTACTTCAGAAAGTAAAAATTGAAATATTTAAAATAATTAGCGTTGAAGCTTCATTAAACTAGAAAAATTTCCATTTGATTGGAAGTGAAGGGAATGGACTCCAGAGCACTTTCTTCTAGAGTTATCTTTATGCCTTTTAGAGAATGCCGTGTTACTCATGGAGGAGCAGACTTTACTCTATGCCTAAACCAGATCTAAAAGTGTTGTATATGGAAGTTTCTAGAGGGGCCTTATGTGTAGGCACACTGCCTAGCCAGGGTTTTATTTTCTCTGTATCGGGAGGAACATGACGCTCTTGAGCTTCAACAAGCCACAGAAGCAGTGCTTGTGAGCAGACACCCTGGCTGTCATCTAGAGAGAGGTACTCACTGAATACTATGAAAACTGTTGTCATTCAGTGCTCCTCTTCTGGCAGGCTCCTCCAGGCCTCTTGACCAGCCTCACCCCTCTCCTGAGCATAATCCAGACAGACTATGCTTCAGTGCCTGTGTTGGTGCGGACCCTGGTTCTCAGAGACTTCCCTATGTTCCATGCACATGCTCGTTCGGAAAGGCTGCCACAGTAGCATGATGAACACTTTTCTGATTATGCCTCTGCCCACAGAGGGCCCTTATTGAAAGGTGTTAGAAAAACTAACTACATTGTTCCTAAGCAAGATGTGTGGTCAAGGATGAGGAGGCATGTGTGAGCTCCATTCCCCACTCCATGCTTCAGTCTACTCAGGTCCCTGCAGCAAGAGGATGCAGGAAGGAGACTGGAGCTTAAGAGCTCAGTTAAATGGAAGGATGCTATGTATCCCACCTCTTAGTGCTTGGCCTAATGTAGAATTCTAACTATTATTATTGTCTAGTAGTGGCCAGTGACCACTTAACTAGGTAACTATCATTACTCAGTCTTACTGATTTTCTTTTCTCTTTCCTTAAATACAAGTTACATGTTTGCCTAGCTTTGCTCTCAGATCAAGAACTATAATGATAGGAACAGACACCCATGAGTCCTCAGAGACTTACAGTCTAATGGGAGAGAACTGATCAAATAACGACACATAATAATATAAAATTGCAGCTGTGCCAAGTGCTATGTGGGAAACATACACAAACATTAGTGAGAGATTTCCCAGGAAAATGACACTTGGATTAAGACCCGACGGATAGTTTGGCATGGACTAAGAAGAGCAAAAGCTTTTCCAGGCAGAAGGAACAGTGTGAGCTATAGCTCAGCCTGATACTGATGCTAGGATGAGCGCTCTAAGTCATCATGGTTAATCTTCAGTTTTTAAGACTGCAACTTCTGAAACCCCACGGACACACCCATGTAGAAGGGAATACTCTTGTGAACCTATTATATTTACCTTCTGTTTTGTTCCCCAACTGGCTGTAAGATTTGTTTTTACAGCTGTACTTTTTGGTACAGGATTTGAATGTGTATCATAAAGTAATCACAAGGAATGAACACACGCAGTGGACGTTCTGTTGTTGTTTATTAAATGCACACTGTCACTCCACAGTTATTTCATCACCATGATAACTGTAAAGTAAGGACAAAAGGTCAAACACTTGAATTTAGCCTGTCTTAATGACATGTTCTTATATGCCTTTTAATTTTACTCAAGGTTACGGCTTTGATCTTTAGATATACAGCCCACAGGATTGGGTCTTGCCCACAGTTGTTTTCTTTGTAACTTTTTGATAAGGTAAAGAGTTTGTCAAGCACTGTTTTGAATGCTTGAACTTGGAGTACTTCAAAGACAATTAGTCCTGGTCAGAGCTCTCATCTGTGATTATTTTCATGGTGGAATGGTAGTATTAAATCTCCTGATGTGAAGGGAATGATTTTACATCAAAGCACAGTTCCAGAATTTTCTGTCTGGTCTTGCCACGAGCTCATGTTCCTTTAAGTTCATTCTTGTGCATTCAGTGAGTCCAGTGGCAAGAGAGTGGATGGAAAGCAGATGGTGCTGCTAACAGGGACTAAGTTACTTATTTTCTTTCTTCAATTTCACTACTGATCACATTTATTTCTCCACAACATAGAATCATGCTGTGCATGCGTGGAAAATGTTGGAAAATGATAAATGATAGCTGTCAGTCTAAGGGCAATAGGAAACATTATGTGTATTTAACTTTTAAGTTAAAAAAGAAACCAAGCTTTTAATTTGATATAGTGTGAAAATAGATACCAAATATAAAGGCAGTTATTATAATTTTTAATATAAAACTTTTGTGGAATAGAATAGTAATTCATTCTGAATAATGTTGACATAAAAGATACTGTGACATACTTTGAAGTATGATATTGTTAATGTAAAAACAGAGTAGTATTAATGACTGTAGCTTAAGGAACAGTCAATGCTATCATAACACAGACTATTATTGACAGGTGGCTGTGGCAGCCTCAGCAGGATTTCAGAGATCCATGCTTTCTCCCGGTTGGACATCTCTCTTGGTCTCTGTGTTCTGAGTATTCCTACAACAGAGGTACTCATTTTCTTTCTAGATTTCTCCCCAAATCTCTACCAGTTTGTATCTGCACCCTCTTCCCAGGTCATTTCCCTGGTCTATGATTTTGAAGTCATTGTCATGCGGTAGAAATGCCCTTCCCTTCCCTTCCTTTCTCTTCTCTTCCCTTTCCTGTGCTGAGCAGTCTAGTGACCTGTGATGCTGCTAGGCAAATACCCGCTATTCTTGTAGCAACTTGCTACTGAGATGAACTCCCCTTAAAGGTACCCCTGGCATTCTTGAGGTCATTTCTGCATTTTTAACAATTAGTGTTGTTCTTATGCCCTTTTACAGGTGTTGGAAAAAGCTAACTGGCTTCTTTTTTTTTTTTTTTTCTAAAACGCAGCATGTTTTTCCATAAATAGGCCTCTAGAGTTGCACTGTTGGGAAATTAGCAGTGTCCCGAAAGAAAAGACTAAGAGCAATGCTGTTGTCAATTGTGAGTGAGTGAATTCCATTGTGTGCCAGTGCTCATCCAAGTCCCTCTGTGTGCCAGTGCTCATCTGAGTCCTTCTGTGTGCCAGTGCTCATCTGAGTCCCTCTGTGTGCCAGTGCTCATCTGAGTCCCTCTGTGTGCCAGTGCTCATCTGAGTCCCTCTGTGTGCCAGTGCTCATCTGAGTCCCTCTGTGTGCCAGTGCTCATCTGAGTCCCTCTGTGTGCCAGTGCTCATCTGAGTCCCTCTGTGTGCCAGTGCTCATCCAAGTCCCTCTGTGTGCCAGTCCTCATCTGAGTCCTTCTGTGTGCCAGTGCTCATCTGAGTCCCTCTGTGTGCCAGTGCTCATCTGAGTCCCTCTGTGTGCCAGTGCTCATCTGAGTCCCTCTGTGGGCAGTCATTATCTGAGTCCTTCTGTGTGCCAGTGCTCATCTGAGTCCTTCTGTGTGCCAATCCTCATCTGAGTCCTTCTGTGTGCCAGTGCTCATCTGAGTCCCTCTGTGTGCCAGTGCTCATCTGGGTCCTTTCTGTGAGTTAGCTCCACAAGCCCCTGAAACCAGTGGCTTTCATCTTTGCCTGTGTTTTCAGATAAAGAAATGCAAGTCAGTAAAGAATATGTTAGTAGGTGGAAGATATGTTTTGGGTAAGGCAGTTATCTTACATTTATTACTGTTTCTATATCACTGTATATCTATAATTCTGTCAGTTCCATGTAATAATACCAGATTTATTACAAAAGAGACTAAAGTGCAGGAGGCTACATGCAATTGAATTGCAAGTATGATTTGGTCCCTTTTCAGTTGAAGTGAAAATATATTAATTTTCTGTCTGCCTCTGAAAATTTATAGTTATATCTCAGTATTATGTGTATGTCTTGATGGAATAAGTTGCAGATCTAAGTAAATGATTAAAAGTTTACACCAGTAAGAAGGACTTATTTTGGTCTCTTGACCGTTGAGTTCTTCAGCTACTGAGAAACAATGTTCTTACTAGTAGGCATGGTGCTCTTATGTTAGTTACTTTTCTTGTCATTATGGCAAAATAACTGGCAAAAATGACTGAAGAATAGAAAGGTCAAAGGCCCGGGGAGATGAGGGTGCTCTTCTGGAGGACTGAGTTCAGTTTCCAGCATCCACACTGGGCTTCAAGGGATCTGTAGCCACTGGCCTCCAGTCACCTACATTCACTACACATAGCCTGCCTTCTCCCAATCACATAATTAAAAATCAAATTTTTTTAAAGGAAGTAAGAGCACATTTTGTCTCAGTCTGAGGGCATACTACCATTATGGCAGAGGAAGCATGGCAACAAGAGCTCAAGGTGGGAAGTTACATGGTGTCTCAGGTTCTCTGGTTTCCCTTTTTATCCCATCCAGGACCCCAGCACATAGGAGGAGGCTACTACATTCAAGACAGATCCTTTCTCCCCAGATAAACCTTCTAGTCACTTTCATAGTGTGTCTTCTTCTAAGTGATTTTTAAATCCAGTCCTGGAGATAGTGAAGATTAACTTACACAGCAACACCTGTGATCCTTTTTTTGCTTCTCTGGTGACAAGGATCTGAGTTTTAGAAGAAATGCAGAGGAAAGTGTTGCAGTCAGCTGCTGTATACTAGGGAGCAGAAGGCCTGCCTGCTGGGAGCAGACGCAGAGGTCCTCTGGAGGAGCATGCTGGTCACTGTCATTACCCCAGTGCAGTGCTGCCTATCTTATATGTGTTGAGAGTGGAATGTGTATTCCAAATCACCAAAAAAGCAGCTTGCTCCCTCTCTGGACTGAAGGCAGCACTAATAGATCAGGCCAGACCCTCTCGCTGCTGTTGTACCAACATACATGCTTATGTCCTGTTTCTTTATAGCTGGAGGAGGACTGCGTCAGCAGCAGCATTTACATAATGAAAGTACTAGACATACTGTCTTTATGAGAATTTGATGCAACATACTTCCCATGGGGAAAAATCTGTTAAAACTGCCATCTGATTGCCTAGCCCTGAAGCGTTTCACACATAGGGTGGTATTTTCCAAATGAATATGAAAGGCAAGAACAGAAGCAGCGTTCTGCCCTGAAGGAACCCACTGTGTAAATGGAACAGAAGGCAGACCCGGACCATCAGCATCCTAGACCTCTTCATCTTCTCATCTGTACTTCAGTGTCTTCTGCTCTGGCAAGTGAGGGGTGGGGATTCTGGAGGCAGAAAGCATTGGCTGAGTCTTGGTTTTTCACTACATGATTTGTGGACCACATGGTGTAGGCTTAGTGGGGAGCAGGTAGGGAGCACTGAGAAACAAGCCTGGCATGGAAGAGGAGCTCAGTAAATATTCACTGCTTACACTGGTAATTGCCAGATGCAACAGTTCAGTTAGGTTTGCAGTTAGGAACAGAAGTATAAAATTCAAGACAATTTTGATTTTAAAGAAATTCTTAGTAAACTTTAAATAAAAGTACTTAATTAATACTTTCAACCAAAACTACAGTACAATACATTTTCTAACAATAATTACAAGATGAATCCTGAACTTGCAGTCTCTTGTGGGTATTATGATCCAGTACAGCAGCAGTTCTTAGATCATATGAGGATTGTGACTTTCTTAAACTCCTATAGAGAGTGAGACCTCAGGAGACTTGTGTCTATATAGGCCTAGCTGCTGCTCTTCATCAATTTGAATTTAGACCTGAAAATAATAAACTCATTGGGTAGTAATAAAGCAACCTGTCATTAGTTTTTAAAATATATACTTTCAGTAGTGACAAAACATACTGACTGATGTTTTTAAGTTCTTACAAATTCCTTGTATCTCTTACTCAACAGAACACAGGTAGAGACTCTTCTTTTGACTCAGTGGATAGCAGTGTGTTCACATAAGAGTGAGAAGAAACGAGGCAAGCAGCCTATAGCCGTGCCTCCCTGACTATGGGGACACACTCTGAAAACGTATCCTTAGGAAACCATGTCATCGTGTGAACATCCAAGTGTGCTTCACAGCCCTGGGCCATGTGATCAGTCTCTTCACTTGACATCCATGTAGTCAGGAGTCTCAGTAAACATGGGATCTATGAAGCTGCTTCCAATGTTACACGACATGCTGTCTCATAGCAATTTCTGTTTAAGTACATGCTAAAACAGTTGAAACTGTGGCACACGTATTAATTCTCAACATCAAGTATGATTCCCTGTACTTTTTAAGACAAGCAATGCAGTGAGTGTGTTTACAGGAGCAGGATTTTTATATACATGAGAACCATGTATTGCATATCACTAGGCAACAACAGCTCCAGTCTCTCGAGGACACCTCTGTGTTTATTCACATGTAAAACTCATGGATATCATGCCACATACTTACATTTTGATCATGTGTTAAAGGCCTGTATAATTCCACCCTTTCCCAGTGATGACTTTCTGAGTAATATGGAGTATAATATGTTTTTTTCTTTAGAGGAAGTGAAATTAACAAGGTATCTTGTTTCTTAGCACGGTGAACCTAATCCTACAACTTATCTTCTCCTTTCCCCCATTTCCTTTCTACTCTTCATTCATTCTACAGACAATGAGCCGGGCATATTATTTGGCTACTATGGGAAATATTTTTCCTCATGTGAGTATGTGGCAGTCTTGATGAAAATGTTTCCCATAGGCTCATGAATTTGAGCACTTGGTCTCCAGTTGGTGCTGTTTGGAAAGGTGTAGGAGTGGCCTCACTGGAGAAAGCAGTGTATTACTGAGGGTGGACTTTGAGGTTTCAAAGCCTCATCCATTCCCAGTGCTCTCTCTCTGCTTTGGGCTTAAGGTTCAAGACGTGAGCCCTCAGCGTTCTGCTCCAGTTGCCATACGTGCCTGCTGTGATGGTTGTAGGCTTTTAGGCCTATAGAACCATAAGCCCAGATACACCATTTCTTCTATAAGTTGCCTTGATCATGCCATTTTGTCTCAACAACAGAAAAGTAACTATGCAGAAGAGATCATTTTTAAAACCTTAGTGTTTCCATTAGTAAATAAGTTAGAAAATTGGACCAGTGAACCTAAGAATTCTTTCTGTACCAAGATACTATTCTTTCCATTAAAAGTGGGGAAATTATTAGTTAAAATGAAAAAAAAAAAAGCTGTCTGGTGGTTCATGCCTATAATCCCACCATCAAAGATGCTAAGTCATCAGGAGGATTTCTGTGAGTCTGAGGCCAACCTGTCTACAAAGTGAGACCCTGTCTCCAAAGAGAAAAGGAAGGGAAGAAGGAAGGGAGGGATGGAGAGCAAATTTAGATCTAATTATTACAGCTTGTAGATATTTCCTATTGCTTGAAATTACTAGGAGCAAAATGTCTGTTCTGAGAGTTACTGAAGTCTGTCTCAGACACCATTCTGCCAAAGTGAAGGGTCTTGAATGAGCTATATTGTACTGAATCTAATTGTGAAATTTGCTTAATATGGAAGAGGCAGCCTATAGACTATCTATAGACTATACATTTTTAGCTATGATCATGAAAAGGGAAAGATTTTAACTAAAAGCATTTGCAACACAACATTACTAAACCAGGCTGCATTAGAGGAACAGGTTGTACTTTGATACACACACACACACACACACACACACACACACACACACACACACACACAGGGGTTTTAGTAGAATGGGTCATAGCCTATGATTCATCTAGTCCAACAATGTCTGTTTACCAACAGAGGGTCCAAGAATCCAGTTATATGTAAACATATCAGTAAAGAGCTATTTATAAATGAAATAGGATTCTTGTTCAAATGATATTTGTAATAACATGAAGTACTAAAATTAATTACCTTTGTCTCAACTTCATTATTTAAGAAATGCCGTTTAAAAACTAATCTCGTTTGTAATTAGCTTCATTGGCAACGATTTCAACTGCCAATTTAATGACCAGATTTAATGTATCATACTGCTTATCTGGGGAATTATATGCTGAAGGGATGATAGCCTTTCATTGAATTTCTGAGACGATTCTGTTGTGAGTGGTGAGGGCTGTTCTACCTGTAAGCAATCTCCCTTCTAGAAGCTCACATCAACTTCTTCCTAGGCTTTGCCTGCCCTGTGGCTGCTTAGTGCTAGTGTGGGTAACTTTGCTTTCTGGCTGCTAACACAGCACACAGCTGTCACTTGTGAAGAACTAGCTAAGGTCCCTAGGGTCCTTGCCTTCAGACCTCAGGCACATCATGTTCCTGGCTGTTAGGAGCAAGCACCCAGCCCCGTGGTATAGCAGGTTAAGTGACTCGATGTTTCTCTCTCCTCCGTATCCTTCCATATCCTCCTTATTCTTCTCTGTCTTTTATAGTCTCCTCACTCAGTGTCTTTTTCTCCCGTACCATTACAGTTTATAAAAACCATAGAACCATGGAAGGTAGAGGAAAAGATGGAGGCCCCCAAGTTTTGGTAGCTAAGAAGGGTTCTTTTATTTATGAAGGAAGCTGAATGGTATACAATATATAATGGAAAATCTAGTTTAAAAGTTCTAATATGGTAGTTCATGCTACCTATAAAAAAATTGTCCAGAATGCTACATTCTGCTAATTGTATAACACTTAGAAACATGCAGATGTCAGCCCATTTGTAGTAGATAAAACAGAATTAGCATTAACATGAAAAATGTACCCTAAGTACAGGAGCTACCCTTTCTTTAAGAAGAAAAAGCACATACACTTCATTAACATTGCAGAGATATGAGGGTCCAGTGCTAAACTGTGGCCAAGATGGAAGGGTAGGGAATTGCTATAAGAATAGACATCCCTGGGGTCTTCACCTGAGGTCATTAAATTGATTTAGTTTAGGTCCACTGGCTGTATTTTTATGCAGTTTAGCTGTAAAAATACAAAAGCCTATTGTATATATAGTACAGGCAATTCATTGTTAGTTTTTAGGCCTGTCAATGTAACAAAAAAAAAAGTATGTTTGCCTTCCCTTATGACCTGGAAAAAAAATTAGCTGCATTACAGAGTAGCAGGACACCCTGAGAATGTTAGTTTTGGAAGGAACCTTGAGGAGTGGCATAAAAAAGTCTGGCCACATGCTTTGGCCCTAGTGCCAGGCTGTACAAGTTCTTTGGGATACTGCAGTACTACTTCTCAGGAAAGTGTGGAGCATGGGGAGCCACATGAAGTATCTCTCTAGGCCTGGTGGTTCTGCCCAGGGTGGTCTGCAATGGGCAGAGTGGTGACTTGCTGAAGCCAGTAGAAGACAGGCCAAGCAAATGGGCATATACTCAAATGCCAAGCCTTAGGAAGCCACTAAATATACTGTGTCCAAGATTTGCCCAAAATAAGCCAAAAGACATATGATGTATAAACTGTTTATTGTGGGTTGCTGCAGGTCTGTCAAAAGATTAGTTGGATCTGGAGTTCTCTTTCCCTCCCCCTGTCCCTCTCTCCTCCCTCTCTTTCTCCCTTCCTCTCTTTTGCCCCAAGACATTGGTAGCTGTTTCAGCTTTTTTTTTTTTTTTTTTTAAGATCTGTGGGTTTAAAAGTCTGTGGGTTCAGGGTAGTTCTGTTCATTTTAGTGGTACTGAGATGAATACCTTACAGGAAATCAACACAGCCACCACAGCAGCACATATGCCATGAGACAGGGCTGGTCAGCATTGCTTTCCAAACCCCTGGGGCTCACAGCTCCTCTTTCCCAGGAACAGCTCCCAAGAAGCCTTGGAGCTGAAATACAGAAGGTAGGCACAGAGAGGCAAGCCCAGGGTACTTTTCTGCCAGCCACACACCGTGTTTTGAGTTTCCAAAGAGCTCTTCTGGGACTGTGGCTGGTCACAGTCACAATGCCTCAGGCTCTGGAGTCTCATAGACTTGGGTTAGAATCTGAAGAGACTGTAGCTGGTCACGATCCCATTGCCTCAGGCTCAAGAGTCCCACAGGCCCAGCTTGGAATCTGAAAACTGCCACATCTTGTGAGTGAAACCTCTATCATGGTACCCTTTTGGAACATCAGTGTTACCATATATTTAAAAAAAGAAGAAGAATGGCACCCCTCAGTGAGTGCCTGTGAAGATGAAGTCCGATGATGGCTCCAAACTGCCTCATAAATAGGAAGTATTGAATAAATGCCAGGTACTGCGGTTGACTTATTGTTGCTTCTGCTGTGACTCCCAGCTCGTGCCCTACATCTGCAAGTGAGGACTCTCTAATGATTGATACTGCTGGTTTTTTCATCTTCACCTGTTAAATGTTTGTTTCTTCATAGTGTAACTTTAAAACAAAACTTTTTTTATAACTTTTCTTTGTTTACATTTATTTATGACATGAGTGTTTTGTCTGCATGACTATATGTGACTTGTGATTCACATGTGTGCAGTGCCCACAGAGGTCAGAAGGGGGCATCATATCTCTGGAACAAGAGTAAGAAACTGCTGTGAGCCACCATGTGGGTGCTGGGACGTGCGCTTAGCTACTGAGCTCTCTGTCCAGGAGCCTGGCACATCTGTTGTGATATTTTATTCCCATATGTTCTGCTTCTTATACCCCAGAAGCAGTTAGTTCCTTTATGGTCGACACTCACTAAAAGGTCCTCTTGTTACATGCTTGTCCCCTGTTAGATACTTTACTGTGGATTTTTCAAGTACAACAAGTATATAAAGTACTATCTTATTGACACCATGCAAGGCACTAAGTTAGTTTGTATTAAATTTTCTGCTGGTTAATACATGATTTTATTCTCAAGAGATGTTTAGTGTACTGGGAAGCAAGCACCAAAGCCACCAAAACTGCCCTATGCTAATTATCACAAATTTTGCGAATGATGAAAATACACAGGGAAAAAGAGATGCTCCTGGCCCAGCCCGAGGGAAGAAGGGGAGAATCACTAAGGGAGTGTGGTGGTTTGAATACATTTGGCCTAGGCAATGGCGCTATTACAAGTGTGGACTTGTTGGATAGATGTGGCCTTTTTGGAGGAAGAGTGTTACTGTGGGGGTTGGCTTTGAGGATCCTTCTAGCCACATGGGAGACAGTCTTTTCCTGGTTCCCTTTGGAATAAGATGTAGAACACTCAGCTCCTCCTGTGCCAGCTCCTCACGAAGGCCTAGTCCACAGCCTGTGACACAAGGCTGTTTATTGTGTCTATGAAGGCAGAAGAGGGGGCTTCTGAATTCAAACTTAACCATGGTTAAAGCCCAGAAAGAAGGAAAGACAAAATCAGATGACCCAGGGTCTGCTGGGCCACAGAAATAATAGTAAGGGTACAAAGCTGGATGCTGTGATGCTTCCACCTTGATAATGGACCCAACCTCTGAACCTGTAAGCCAGCCCCATTTAAATGTTGTCCTTTATAAAAGTTGCCTTGGTCATGATGACTGGTGTCTCTTCACAACAATGGAGACCCTAACTAAGACAGGGGGCCACAAGGGTAACAATTTCCTGGTACCCTAGTGTCTCCCGAAGGCCTAGTCCACAGCCTGTGACACAAGGCTGTTTATTGTGTCTATGAAGGCAGAAGAGGGGGCTTCTGAATTCAAACTTAACCATGGTTAAAGCCCAGAAAGAAGGAAAGACAAAATCAGATGACCCAGGGTCTGCTGGGCCACAGAAATAATAGTAAGGGTACAAAGCTATTGAGGTTCTTCATCTCAGCCATGACACAGTTGTCCCTATATTTTATTAACCCCAACTTCAAGATGGAGAGGAGATGTGAGTGAGACCACTAGGCTTTTTCCTGAGTTCTCTTCTTTCCCTGTGGCTTCCCACCACTGTGTGCAAAGCTCTCAGGCTCCAATGGGATAGTGTCTCTTCAGTTCCAGACAGAAATGCTAACTATGTTGTTGAAGCAGAATAAAAAAATATATAAATCCAGTTCTTAGTTCTTCATCATTTTAAAGTGTTCCTCGTGGCTTTGCTACTATCTGTCTCAATTTAGTTAATCACATCAGTGTTTTATCTAGACTGTTTCTAGTGAAGTTGGGCTGCTACCTCATTTACAGCTAATAGGACTCTGAGCCTCTGCCTTCCTCTTACATCACTCTGAAAACATTTAATCAGTACCTCATTTCTCCTGCATTATCAGTGGAGATAAAATGTCACCCCCATGATTTGCTTCTCAGGCTGGTCATGTCACTAAGTGGCAGAGCATTTGCACGATGGGTAAAGACCCTGGTCTTATTGTCCCCTCTGGAAAGTCACAATGTTTTTCCCTGCTTAGAAGGACTTTGATGAACCATGCTTTTATTTCAGAAGTGTTCATGCAAACAATAGTAAACACAGACTCCGAAAGAGAAATAGTGGCTTCTCTCCATGCTACAACTGTTTTTACAAAGAGCATTTGTGTCCCTAGGTACACGCGTCCCTAGGTACACGCGTCCCTAGGTACACGCGTCCCTAGGGACACGCGTCCCTAGGGACACGCGTCCCTAGGGACACGCGTCCCTAGGGACACGCGTCCCTAGGGACACGCGTCCCTAGGGACACGCGTCACTAGGTACACGTCTGAGTACATTTGAAGTTGTGCTCTCTGTCCACTGTAAACTCTAGAATATATAAATAAAAAATTAAAGAGCTCACATCAACTGAATAATAATAAAAAAATGAAAAGCCTAAAGAAAAA
This sequence comes from Arvicanthis niloticus, assembly GCF_011762505.2. NCBI lineage: Eukaryota > Metazoa > Chordata > Mammalia > Rodentia > Muridae > Arvicanthis > Arvicanthis niloticus. Next base: position 75,107,361 of record NC_047664.1, on the reverse strand, counting down.
ATTTGAATAAGTAAGTGAAAAGAAAACATAAGAATGAAGTACCCATACCATCAGCATCAGATAGGGCATCTGGGGACGAATCTCTTTGAACAGATCATTTTTCATGTTTTCTTTTCTCACGTCTTCCTCTAACTCTTGCTGAGCCCCCTTTTCTGTCTTTAATTCCAAGCAGCTCTAATTAAATTCAATATACACATGTAATATAAATATATATTTAGATATCTCTATATATTTATATGTTTAAATATATACATATATATTTATAAATATGCATATTTATATAAGATATATAGAACTATATTGAGTTTAATATGTATAGAGAGAGTTTAATTAGTTCTTGCATAAGCATAGGCAGGAACTTATTTACTGGGGCATGGGCAACCTCCCACTGGCTACACCACTGAAGAAAAGACAGTTTCTTCCCTGAAAACCATTAGCTAAAAATAGCCAATAGAGGGGAGGGCCCTCTCAAGTCCCTCCTCCATCCATCATGGAAAGACTCAGTCTTGTGAAGGGCTTGTGTAGGTGCACATCACAGTGTGAGGCATTGTTGTATGTGCATGTGTGTTTGTCATTGCTATTGTTGCTGTTACTGCTGATAATCTATTCCTAGGATCACTGAGAATTCCTTCTCAGCCACCCATGTGAAGGCCTGAGTGTACTGCCAGGGTTCCTGTGCACACTTAGAGTAGCCACATGGGACAGAACTGGGCCTGGCTTCAGCGTCTGAAACCTCCAAGCCACCTCCAGTGGCATACTTCTTCCAACATGGCCACAACTCCTAACAGTGTCACTTTCTATGAATCTATGGGGGTCATTTTCATTCAAGCCACTGCACCCTCCTTATTTAATCCCCACTCCAGTATACTCTCTGTCTCTTCATAACAAAACATTGTATTTCCCTTCCTTCAAAGAGTCTCTTCTCCTGTTTCATTCCTTAGTAGGTATCCAACCTCTGTACTTATTTGGATTGTAACAAACACATTGAAAGCTAAAGGTCAACATCCATTTAGAAGAGGAGGAGGAGGGGGAGGAGGAAGAGGAACTGTAGACTAACGTGAGCACACTTGGGTCTTGGCAACATCACTGGGTTAAGGGGCAATGTTGGACATATGGACTCCTGTTAGGAGAGTACCGGCGTGTCTAGGGAAATGATGATGACACTCACTAGGGTAGACAGAAGGGAGGGAACAGCTTCTATGAGGTACTGCAGGACAGTTGATGGCTCCATCGTGAAAGGTTTCTGGCTTGGGTATCAGTGGTCATGCAGTACCAGTTTGAAGACAGAAAGAATAACTGAAGAGGCCCATGTGGGAAGCACACAGAGTGCTCAGCGCTGGGCTGAGTCTGCACACTTATCACTCCAAGAGGCCTACGTGCTTTCCGGGTTCCCTCCCTTGCTCTTCTGTAATCTTTGTTATCACAGCAACCAAACTGTCCCTTCAAACCATCATCAGACCATCTCTCAAACACCCCTTCAGGGGATCACCATATTTAGGTAAAAAGCTAAAGTCTCCACAGTAGCTCTGGGACCTGCTAGATGGCTCAAACCTTGCTGACTTCACTTTCTATTCCCCCTGTCCCATGGTAACCATTCTACCTCTGTAAGCTCTTCAGATCAGCCAGACATGCTGTGTCCCACAGTCTCTCAGCTTACTGATCTCTTTGCAACAAGTGGTGGTAGAGGTGGTGGTAGTGATTGTGGTGGTGGAGGAGGAGGTGGAAGAGGAGGAGGTGATGGTGGTGTGGTGGTGGTGGTGGTAGTGTGATGAGTCGGTTTTGGCTCAAGCCAAGAGCAGGGGGCAAAGACCACGGTAAGTGAAAAATATGGCTCCTTCCTTCACTGCTCCAAGTTTTTTTCCAGATTGCCTCCCACCCACTTAAGATCACCAGCACCTTTCCTTCTCCTACCATTCCTACCCCTATTTCAAAGCCCGCCTTTACCTCTCCATACCAGCCAATCCCATACTTAGAATAAACCACGATAAATAAGCTGATTTAAAATCTTCACCTTTTAAACCACAAAAATCAAGGCCCAAAGAAGGAGCGTGGCTTGTCCAGCATTATATAACTGTCAGTAGCAAAGCTGGGAATCAAAACCAGGCTTTCTAACCCCAGTTTAGTGCTTCACACCAGATTTCACACATTTCTGGGATCAAACTTTCAGAGGTATGAACTTATCATTTTATAATAAAAATCCAGTGAAATATGGTGATTTCCTCTAAAGGAATCTCCATAAAATCAGCACAGTATGCTGTGAGACACCTGCTCTCTAAATACTTAGATTTCTAATACTTAGAAAAGGTAGTTACAGGACTAGTAATATGATCCAGTGTGTAAAGAGATAACTTGTGACTGAACCTGACACACTCAGTTCATAGGACTCATGTAGAAAGAGTGAACCAACTCCTACAAGGCGTCTTCTGATCTCCACGTATATATGCTGCATGCACACACATAAATAAGTTTTTAAAAACAGAAAATGTACTCACATATCATGGTGGTCTGTGATCCAGTAAACAGAACATGAAGGGGGATGGGAAGTTTATTAAAGGTTACAGTGATTGGGGCATCTTGGATCATGTGCTTGCTTCCTACACAACCAATAATGTCAGGGCAGAATCATAGTAAAAAAAAAAAGAAAACAACAACAACAAAAGAATAGTCAGGTTTGACAAAGGATTCCAGGGTGAGGGTAGAGAGTAGAGGCCACAGAAGGAGAGCGTACTGGCCTGCGTCCGTCGGAACCCCAGAGACCTCTGTTTGTTTTGCCTTGGTCCCCAGGGAGCAGAACTAGGACAGAACTGGAAGGGAAAGAACTTCATTAGGGCCTTGATGGTAGCGAGGGAGAGAGCAGAGACTCTCTGCAATGTCAGCTTGACTGCTTGAGACAGGACAGAGCCAAACCAGGAATGAAAGGAGGGAGACGCTCCGTGTAGATAAAGTCTGAGCAAGGCCTGAGCAACCAAGGACAACCAAGGACAGTGGGTTTAGAGAAAGGAGACAAGACCGGCACACACCCTTTTTCAGTCACTGCTGGCACTCCTCAGGGACTGGCCAGGACTCGGAAGCTAAGCATCATGCAGTGGCTTGGCCACTGGGGCTGTCCGCTGACTGTGCTTCTTGCCAACACTCAAAGGAGTTTGAACAATGAATGGCAGAGCTGCCAAACTTCTGTAATTAATTGTGACATATTTTGCTTATCAAATGCAGTATATGTAACTAGGATGTCAGTGTCCACGGATAAGAGACATTCTGTTCTTTACAAATGTTTAATCAGTTTGAAATATTTCTAATTTTTTAAAAAAGAATTTGTAAAGCTTTAGAAAGTGTGAATAATGTAGAAAGACTCAAATGTCTCCTTCTCACTCCCAGTTGCCACTGAAAAATCTGGTATGTGTTCTAAGAAAGGTTTTTCTTGTTTATAATATTTTATATGTGTATAATGCATGTAATATTCAGACATGGAAGAATGTTGAAAATAGTTGTATTTTTCTCATTCTTTTTGTGTATTTAGCACAGTAAGGCCCTTAGCCCAGTGACATCTCTTTCCTGCCCTGTCCCCATTTTCCGCTGTAATTAGCTAGACAGTTTGTTCCAGATGCTTATTCTATTTTCCTATCTGTTTGACTTAATTTTTATTTACACAGGCATAGAGTTCCATGGCAATCATTTAGTGTTGTGCATGGCTGCATTCTTCTCTCAACACTGAGTCCCCCTGACGCATTTATATTTGCTAGTTGACAGCCACCTGAGATCTCTAGCCTAATCATGACACTTTAATTTGGCTGCCATCTGCTTCCTGCGTTCTTTTGGCGGGAAGCCATCTCTCTGACTTCACTCCTCACTGATGGGGGCTTCATCTGATGGCTCCTCATGGTGCCTTCCTCTGTTGAATCTGAAAGACGGCCTCTGCCAGCATTTTGAAGTAAAGTCTTACTGAGGCGGTTCCCCGGCCACCTTGCCTTATTTAACGAGAAGTTACTTGGCCGATGTGTGATATCATAGTGTTCGTTGATGGCCACGTATGCTGCCTTGGTTACAAATGCTGAAGTGGCACTTTCTTTCTGAAAGAGTCCCTCTGGCCCTACAACCATTGTAACTCATGATGTCCAGATGACCAAAGCCAGAGAAAGCCCCATCCCGATAGCTGTGATAACCACAGATCCCAATTTGATAACAGTTAGTTCATTCCTAGAGGACCCTGTAGACGCTGCTCTGAGAAGGGAAGTTTCGGGGTGATCGAGGGGACCATTTTATTTGTATTAGTTGAGGAAAATGAGATAGGATTGTAACATTCTGCTGGGGAGAAATGGGCTGGGACAAAATAAAGTTGAATCTGTCTTAATAAATGAAGGACTTTTTAGAGGGCATTTATCTGAAGCCAGAGCTTTTCCATGTATGTGTTCCTGGACATGTTATTTTGTTTATTTAGATACTGGATCCTGCCTTAAAATTCAAGTTTGGGGAAAGTGGAGTGTTCTTTCTTTTTTATTCAAGAAAGCTAAAGAACATGGCTTATTAGACCAAGCTGAGTCAGATACAAGATCCTGCCCCATTGGTTAGCTCTAGCTGAGTTGAACCAAGCAAAGGAAGGCCCTGTGTTGTCAGAACATGTGATTTGGTCTTTTAAAAGCCATACATAACCTACATAGAAAAGAATATCTGTCCCACTGGGTTCTTGAAGAAGCCAGAACAGTGACTTTATGCAGTTCCAGATTTGGGTTGGGGAATTAGGGCTTCCATAACAAACAGAGGATGAGAGGAAAACCATCCAGACCTCCCTGTCAAGAGTGGCTTTGCCAGCCCAGCAGAACATGAATATGCTTTATTGTGACCCAAGAGACCAGCTCTTTACTCCGGAGTGTCCGTGAGGCACGCTTCATCCCTGTGACAGAGCCTTTTATTCCTGCCACTTGTCTTAACAAAGGGGAATATTTATATGCCACATTGTTACACTAACAAAGAGACCAAATATAAAAATAAAATTCATAGAGATAGCAAGTAATAAAATGAAGCCTAGAAAATTTGGCTGGATAAAGAGTAAACTCTTAGCACCCTCAGAATTGAGCAAGTGTTTGAAGCAGCCATTCTGTATCTGCTGAGATGCTGGTATCAGACTGGCCCTTACCCACATTTTACAAAGGCACAAAAAATGGGGTTCATTTGTTGCCTTTGTCCCCACCCAGTGCTTATTCTTACCATGCCCCCAACCTAGGCTCTTGGGTGTTCAAGTTACTCTCTTGTTGATTCACACCCTATATTTCATCTCCTTATTTAAATGCCATCTTACTGTGCTCAGTGGTGGTGGTATCTACAAAGGTAGTGAGATGGTGATGTAATTTGCAGAGAATTGTTACCAAAATTTGACCATTAAAACTGTGTCTACCAAGTCATGTAGTGATTGCAAATCCCTGTCAAACCCAAAACACATTGTGAACCGAGTGGATTCATCAATGCCTTTCCCCCCAGTACCAACAGGCGTAATTTCTCAGGCACCCCTAAATCTACAGGAGGCAATATAGAGAAGAGCCACAGGGAGGGTCTAGAAATAAGCTTTTGCCATTGGGGGTCTCCCAGATGGTTGCATAAGCCCTTTTAATTAGCATATTACTGACCCAATAATAGCTTCCTCTGAGAAGTGTTTTATATTCCAGTCTACCCATCTGGCATGTATATGCTGCTTAAGGACCACATAATAAAAGTCTTTGTAAAGATATGCACAACATATGTCTGGTAGCAGATTTATACATTGAATAGTCCCAATGGTTTTCTGCACCCCACTTCTCCAAGCAGGGAAGCAACTACCTAAAGCCAGCACAGTTATTTAAATCAGCAAGGATTTTATCTAGGTTGCAAAAGATCTTATAGCAGCAACTTTAGAATCTTTCAGCTGTTTTCAAGGACAGTTCCCACTTCATTGCTGGTAGTGCTCTTCTCAAAATTATTAAGATTTCAGGCTAAACAAAGCCATCTACTGGCAATGAGGAAGTGGGTCATGAGCCTGCCACTGACAGGAGGTGGGAGGACCCATAATGACCAAGGTGAACAGAAGATGGGAGACCTGAAGATCAGTTGTAACATCGTGTTATACAGTAACATACTTCTCAAGTGCTAAAGCTGTCACAATGAAACCATAGAGTCACAGATCATTTTATTCCATTTTTCCCTTTATTGCAGTATAGGAAATTAAATTGGTTTAAATGAACCCCTTCTTATGAGGTTGAGATATAGAAGGGAAAAAGTTGAATTTTACTCAAAGTACATCAGTAATCTATAGAAGTATTTTTCTTAGCATTAAAATGATATGTGTGTATGGGGGATGTGGGAAGGATTGTGTGTGTGTGTGTGTGTGTGTGTTTGCACATGTGCAGGAATGGGTGAGATATTTTTGTTATCTTGTTCTTCATCTCACCTTGCACTTACACCTGTCACATACACTCTGTGTGTGTGTGTGTGTGTGTGTGTGTGTGTGTTTCTATGCCCCCCACTTTTGTACATATAGTGAATTCTTAATGGAAAGGCTCACAGACTTCAGACAGAGGCTTGACTGCTATGCAAAATTCTCCTTGCAAATCTATTTTTCATCAAAACCAGACTGCTACAGTGAGAGTGATTGAAAATGAGCCCTGCTGTGAACATTTGAGCATCTGTAAAGTAAAATGCAGGAGCCCAGTTAGCGATCAGAAAAGGATCTGAGAAATCAGTCGCCTTTACAGTTGAGGCTGAGCCAGGGTAAGGCCATGCCATCTACAGAGACTGCTGCTCAGTGCAGTCCTCTTCAGATTTGTGAAAGGATTTGCCTGTGGCACGGTGGTTCCAGTGGGTGCCTGTAAATAACTTAGTGAATACTACTCAGAAACACACTTTTCTAGGCTTGTGTTCATTTTTTCTTTTCAGAAGCATCTCCTCCACATACTGTTCTCATTAAGTAAAATTCTGGGAACCATGCGGCTCTTCTAGAGTCAATTTATGTTTCCAATTAATTTTCAAAAAGCATTACATTTACGGCCTGATGTTGGCCAGCACACTTTCAAAAATCCATGGCAAAAATCATTTTATTTTCACTGAGTGCAGTCTTCATAAAATTTCAATATTCTGGCTTACAGTTAGGTGTAATGTTCCAAGATTTATATTTCCCAGGGTTTGCTTGGACTGTGACATTCTTTGCCTGGATTGCTGTCATCTTTATCACAGACCTTTCGCGTGGCCTGGCTTGGATGGGATGTGTTCTCAGGCCTACAGTGGATACGTGTGGCTTTACTCTGATTAGACACTTGTCTGTGCAAAGACAGCCTTTAGTCTGAGGTGTAGGCTTGGAGGCTCCTGGAGGCTGAGCCTCCGTGTGAACCGTGCCCACAGGTGTGTCTCATGTGGGTTTGCATTTCTAATTGGCTATATAGAATATTCGTTTATATTTTCTCTTTCCAGTCTTTCACCACATTGTTAAGACTTAATGATGTCAATTTAAATTACATTCTTCATAGTAAACTTAATGATCAATGTGATATTTTAATGCATTAAGTCTTCTTTACTGTTATAACCCCATATTTGATTTGCTCTGAAATTAAAATTAACTCTTTTTTCCCTTCATTAACTTCTAAACTGTGGTCCCTCTTTAACTTTGTTAATCTACACATAAGGATTCTTGTGTAAACTGTGCTGTTATTACACTGATAACAGAAGAATATCTCTTTAAGCTTGTCAGGCACTTACTGATTGGCAACTTCAAAAGCCTCTATGAGTGCTGTTGGGCTGGGCTGTATTCAGTGACATGCAAATGTTAGTTTATAAGGGGGAGCTCCCAGTCTCACTCCCAAATCAGAATCTAAACTCAAAGCCAGGCTTCATGTCAAATTATTGCTAAAACCCAATTTTAAGTGCTTGGCATGAAATAATTTAAATTTTGTGCTTTTATTGGAAAGTATATGCATATCTTTTAATTTGACATGTGTTATATCATATTTTTTATATGAAAGTAATTTGGACTTCATTTAATATTATTATAGATAAATCATATGAAATTAAAGTCCTATCATCTGACTTTTTGGAAAACTCACAACCTATTTGTGGTCTATTTCTTCCTATTTTCTATATTGTTATTTCTATATGTGTTACACACATCCACATCTCTGTGTGTGCATACAGGAGCGTATGTGCACATTTGCATGCACACTGGTGGCAAGCAGACGACAACCTCAGATGCTGTTCTTTAGTCCTCATCCACTTTTGCTGATGACTGATTGATTTTTTTAGACAGGGCCTCTTCATGACCTAGAGCTCACAAGTAGGCTAGTCTCGCTCATCAGCGAAGTCAAAAGATCCGTTTGTTCCTGCGCTTCAGCCCTGGGATTACAAGCACGCGAGTCTGTCCATAAGTTACGGGATTAGCTTCATGTGCTGGTGCTTGCAAGGCAAGCACTTTGTTAAAACATCATCACCATCTGCCAAATTTCAGTAACTCACCTTTTCTCCTACATATTGTACCCTGCAATTATCTACAAAGTGATACTCTTTTAAAAAGAAACATGTTACTTTATTTTCCCACATGTTGTGTGGCGGGTCCTCAATGAGAAGATCTCATGTGTTGATTTTATTCTTTCTTTGGATTACATGTAGCAAGCATGGCTTTCTCCTGTTAAGTTCTGTGGGTTTTGCTAGTGAGCATAATCATAGCAGAGTTTTGGTACAGAACTGTCCTTCACCCCAGTATCTTTTCATACTAACCCTTTGTTACCAATCCGTTCTCTCCCGCCAACCCATGGCCATCATTGTATTGCTTCTGCTCATGCATCTTCTCCTTATAGAGACTGTCTGAAAATGGAGTAGTGTGGGATATAGTGTTTGGAATATGGCTGGTTTCACTTAGCATAGTGCACGGGAGTTCACAGATATGGAATGTGTCACTGATTCATTTATCTGTATTGTTGACCAGTCTTTCATTGTATGGGAATACTGAGTTATTTATCTATTATTAGGTAAAGGACCTAATTATTATATTATTATTATTATTAATATAATTAATATAATTAATAATTAATTATATAATATAATTAATATAATTAAATTATATAATATTATAATATATATAATTATATAATATATAATATATTATATATAATTATATAATATAATATAATTAATATAATTAATAATCCTAATTATTATATTATTAGGTAAAAACCTGCCAGATAGCTCCAAAGTGTCTGCCCTTCCATGTGAAGGTCTCAACTCTGATATCTTACCAGCACTTAGCATTGCCAGGGGTTTTGTTGTTGCTGTTAGTCTTGTTTTATTGTTTAGCATCCTCATAGGTATGTAGTAGTATCTCGTTACTGTCATAGTTTGTAGTTCCACAGTGACTGGTGACGCTGAGTCTCTTTTCACGTATTTATTGATACCTGCACACGTGCTAAGCTAATGTGTGTCCAAGTCTTATCTTATTTTCTGTATTGATCTCTTACTCCTGAGTCTTGAGAATTATTTGTAATTTGTTTTGAGAATTATTTCTAGTTTGTGGACACCAATACATTATTTAGTGTTGTTTTTCAAATATTTTCTTGCAGACCATGCTTGTCATTTTGTTCCTTCAACTCTTTTTTTTCCAACCAAAAGTTTTAAACTTCAATGATAACAATTTATTTTCAGGTAGAATATAAATTTGGTGCCATATCTATAATATCTTTGCCTACCCTAGAGCCTCAAAAACTTTCTCTTGTAGTTTTTCCTTTAAATTTAGTTTTAGACCCTTGCACTCAAGTCTATGGATCTATTCAGTTAATTTTTATGCAAGGGAGCAACTAAGATATATTTCCTTTTGCTTACACACTTGCAATCATATCAGCACCATGCCTTGCAAGGCTTATTATTTCTCCATTGAACTGCCTGTACATGCCAGTCACTATCATATATGTGCACATATATTTCACCTCAGTATGTTCCCGTTACAAATTGTAAAGACCTATCATAGAGTTGAAGTTTTCCACGTACAGCTACAGAATTCCATGTAGACTATGTCTTGTTTGTGGATTAATAAGTCAGAGCGAGCATATTTCATTGTTGAAGAATAGATCTCTAACAAGGAGCACAGGCAAAGGAGCATGCAAGCAAATCCTAGGGCAACTTTCCATTCTTTGGGCTCCAGAGCACATGCTTACAAAGGCCATGCCTCATTCCGTTTTTGCCTCTTAGGGCAGTTGAATAGGATGTGGTACTCTCTAGAACTAGACAGAGGGGGAATAATAAAGAATAAAGAGTGAAGCACAGTATGTGCACTCTTGGGTTTAACTACTTCTGGTAGGATTTTTCCAAATATGAAAATTGGTGTTAAACTTTTCCAGATTCTTTCTAACAGAGAAAGTGTGAAATTACAGAATGATTTTTTTCTTACATACACACACACACACACACACACACACACACACACACACACACACAGAGAGAGAGAGAGAGAGAGAGAGAGAGAGAGAGAGAGAGAGAGAGAGAGAGAGAGAGAGAGAGAGAGCACATCAGAAGGAAAAATTTACAGCTTGGAAACTTTTGGTATTTGTTTAAGCTGAGAATAATTGGGTTCTTTTGGTTACTAAGAACTTTGCTTTTTTTCTTAAGTTAGAACAATAAAAACCACTGCCTTTTAAAACTGACAACCCAAAGGATCTGAAAGCAAGTATGCAAGATGTGTAACACACAGTGACCAAGGCAGCAGGTCAGGAAGTAGCTTACCTTCTCTCCTGTGTCTCCATTACTGTTTGCCAACTTACTATACATTGGCCCATCCTAAGTCTCCAAACCCTGGAGACATTTAATCAAGTAACTCAGTCACAGGACAATTCAGAGAAAAATATCCCAAATTTGAAAGGAGCCATGCAGTCACTGCCCATTTATGGTAACTCATAACATGTCTGATGACCAGGACAAGAGGAACATGGAGGAGAGCTTTCCCTATCTTTCCCTTCATCCCTTCCTCTCTCTCCTCTACTCTGTTCTTTTTTTTCACCCATGGTCAATAAGTGGTACCGAGGTACACTAGTGAACACTCACAGAAGGGAAACTCACATACACTAGTGAACACTCACAGAAGGGAAACTCACATACACTAGTGAACACTCACAGAAGGGAAACTCACATACACTAGTGAACACTCACAGAAGGGAAACTCACAGCCTTCTGTCTTTGTTGGATAGAGAACATCTACCATCCAGACATAAATAGTATTTATAGCATGATTCACAAAGAATTATCCTATAAAACCTACCTTTACCAAACTGCACTTTTTAAAATCAATAACATAAAATAATTTTGTCTGATTTACCAAAAAATGTTAGTGTATAAAACTTTTAAGCATTTCTCTCATACATTTTTCTGAAAACTTGAATACTTGCCAAATTAAAGGTGGCACACACCTTTAATTCCAGGACTGGGGAGGCAGAGGTAACTCTGTGAGTTTGAGGCTAGCCTCGTCTACATAGTAAATTCAAGAACAACCAGGGCTACATAATGAGACCCTGTTATTTAAAACATACTTTAATTCTTGCTATTACTAATCTAGCTCAGAAAAAGAAAACAATGAAATTTGCATTAACTCAAAAATGTATTTAAATTTCTCTGTGTATACTCTGTGTCTCTGTCTTTCTTTTTTTCTCTCTCAGTGTGTGTGTGTGTGTGTGTGTGTGTGTGTGTGTGTGTGTGTGTGTGTGTTAATTGTTGATACCCATCTGCAAATCACCACCAGACTTTCAGGAAAGGAATTTGCCTTGTCACAGTGACAAATGTAAGATATATAAATTATAGACAATGGGGTTAGGGGACCTCTTTAATCACCCTGTCTGTGCCTGTCAGGAAAGCCAGGACACTGCCCAGGGCACTTCAGAGCCAAACCATTTTCCCAGCCCTTCCTCTCGGTTTTCTGAGACAGGGTCTTACTGTGTAGTCTAGGCTTCCTTACCATCTCAATTGCTGAGTTTACAAGCATGTGCTCCTGCACCATGTTCAAGACCAGCTTCATGTAGTAACCAAGACTGCATGTATGGGCCTGGATAAGCAAGAAGGCCACAGTGACAAAGCTGAAGGGTTCAGGGGACTGGCAAGATGGGGACACTTGAGAGGATGCATGTACAGAGCTCTTGACTTTCTATCAGGCCAGGGAGACAAGCCTGTGGCTCTGGTGAGGCTCTTCCCAGTTAGACACAGGTCCTCCTCCTCACAGTACAGTCAGCCCGGCACTGAAGGAATTGATTCTAACAGTGCAAGAATCCATTCTATGTTTAGGTTGACAGTTGATTCACTGCTTTTGCTAACTGTGGAACATGCATGCGTGGCTTTCTTGACCAGACAGAATAGTTGCACTTTTACTAGTAGGAAAAATCTGGAAGATTTTGGAAGCTGTCATTCTTCGTATCTCATACTTCATCCCATTCTGGGGGTTTAAGATTGGAAACTTGAGTCTCATTGACCCCCTTCTAGTCTTCCTGCTGTATGCCTGGCCGGAGCAGCAGTCATTGCTCTGGGCATCGGAAGTTATGGAGTATTCCAGGCATCTAGAAGTTTCTGGCTCCAAGTGTAATTGGTAGAGGTGAGGAATCGGCAGCCTGATGAATCTGATGCAGACTTGTAGCATTCTCACTAGTCTTCTATTTGAAACAAAGATAATGAAAGGTAGGCCCTGCTGGCCTGAATCCCTTCTGGTTCATCACTGCAAAACTGCCTGGTGCTTTCCGTCACGCTATAGCAGGTCTGCTCTGGAAACCCAGCAGCATTTTGAGTCCATGCTAAGTCATCTGTTTATCCAGCAAACATTTACCGATGTCTTCTATGCACTAGGCATTTTGCTAGTTTCCACCCTGGTAGAGCATCATGTCTCTAATTAGCTCTGAGCAACTTTTCCTTTTATATTGTGAACAACTTGGACTGAGTATCCTTGAAAAGCCTGCACTACTGGCAAGCTCTGATCCTGAAAGCTGGAAGGTGCCTGGTACAGCAAAGGGGACCTGGGGGCAAACAAGCCCTATGTGGGGCAGGAGGGAATCAGCAAAGGCTTTAACAGAAGAATTTTTTTTTCTCCTAATAATGATAGTTTCCTTGGGAAGGAAACTTTTATGGAATTTTCCCATGTGGAGTCATTATCAAAGGCAAATGTGGCATGGCCATTGTGGTTAAGGGGTACACAGTCTGATAGTTTCTTCTGAATTGAGTGGTTTTCTTATTGCATTTTAAATCTGATTTATTAGCATTTCTCATGGAAATACTTTGTTCCTTAATAATGAATGACATCCTGATGGAAGATACTAGAAGACATTGAAGTTAAATCCCTGTGTATCAGCAGTGCAAAGATGTGTTTTAACCGACAAGATGGTGACTGGGAAAGAGCCTGTCTGCCTGTTGTGAGCTCATTCATCTAAGTTGTGCTCACTAGACACTCCGGTGGCATCGAGTGTGTTTGCTTCTTTGATGTGTTCTTGGTTTGGGAGAATCTATGCTATTTGGTATCAATTAAAGTAAATATGTTTTTTATGGATTAACAGAAATGTTTGCTTTAGTGTTGATTTTCTCATTTTGTTATAAAATGAATGTCCCCATCTGTGCTTCATCTACACTTGGATATAAAGATATTTTTAAGCGCACAAATATGATTTGAGAAGTTGGCCAACATAGTGTGCTATTTATATGAGCAAGTATAGAATTCCACTTTAGAGGTGGCCACCCAGAAGGGCTGTGCCACCTTCTTCTTCTGTTCTGTCTCCTTCTTCTTTTCATTCCTTTCCTTTAATAATAGAAGCTTCTAGAAGAGCCACACAGCAGGGCTGGGGAGGACTCCTGGGTTGGATTAATCACATGTGCCACATTCATCATGAGCAAATCGAATACAGTGGAACCTCTGGGCCACGTGAAGTAGGGGCCACATGAAGTGGGGGCCACGGGAAGTGGGTTACAGGATCCAGGCTGATATTCTTTTTTTATATAATTTTTTATAAGATATTTTGTTTTCATTTCGGATGCCATTCCCTTTCCCCATTTCTCCTCTCTAGAAAACCCCTATCCAATCCCCCCTTCTCCTTTTTGCTTTTATACAATTGTTTTTACTGTTAATCAAAAGCTTTAAGTTTGGTAATGCTCAATAACAAGATGTCCATACAATTAGAAGTGTAACCCAATACCCAACCTAGATATATCAACTATCTTTGACTGGTGGAGACACATGAACATCTGCCTCCATGTCTCCCCCCCCCCCCCATCACCTAGCTCTTCCTCTCCTTCTCCTCCTTCTCTCCTCACTCCTCGTGTTCCTCTCTTACTCATCTTGTTCCTCTCCTTACTCCTCCTACATATCACCCTTCCTGTTAAAATAAAACTTTTCTTTTAAAATACAATTAGAGCATGACTACACCAATTTGTGTCAGTAAGGTGCAAGATAGACCTAATACCCAGTCCATTTTGTTGACTAGCCAGAACCTCTGTCATCCCTCCTAACTAACTAAAAGACTTAGTTCTGAACCTGGATTTTGGGGGGAGGGGGGGCTTTAGAATGAATGTCAGCTGAAAACCATCCTCTCAAATATTTTCTCTCAAAGTAAATAGCCAGGATTGGTTATGAGACTATAAGTCTTCAACCCCGTCAGAAATCCAGAATGACTGAGTTAACTAAAATTATGGGAAGCACAAAGCATAGCTTCTAAAACTTGGCCAATTTATAGAGACCACTGAACACCTGGACAGTCCCTACACTACAAAACATTGGAGCATTCAATCTTCAGCCTTCTGGCCCAGGATCATTTGACAGACCTAGTGATGCAGAATTATTAAGGGCTGATTACTCTGTCTTGGCAGATATAATCAGTTGGCTATTCTGCAAGTGTGTCCTTTTCTGGACAGTGATTTATCTGTGGATGAAAAGAAGCAATTCTTGCCTAGTGGCTATCTCACCACAACTGGAGTAACTCCAAAGATGCTCAATTTCTTCTTAGAATCCAAGACAGGAAGCTGTCAGGAGCAGACAGATCTCTAATCATAATGAATATTAATACAGAAATGTTTATAACATCAATTCTGTGGACTTCTGATGTTTTGAAAACCAACCATCCATGTCAGGCAATCTGGAGTGTTGTCTGTTAACTCCTCTCAGCTAAATAAACTATAGAAAACACCCTAATAATAAACTTAGAGCCATGAATTTGTTATAGGCCCTTTAACTCACAGGCTAACCATCTCAAATCAGTTTAAAAAGTTAAAGAAGGACTGGGTCTAAGCCTTGTATTCCTAAATGTGTTATATAGGCACAATGCCTATGAGAGTAACAATATTAATCTCACTTTTATGTCAATAAGAAGCTCATACCAATGAAAACCTTAACTTTGAAATCAAAGTAAATTTCGTACCATTTAAGAAATTATTACTTCATCTTAATAACAATTATACATATAACCAATAGGTTATAGCTATGCAATAATCCTAGCTAATCCTCTCTGTCCCAACAAACCCACTACTTTTCCCTAGAAAGACAGCCCAGTATTAATCACCCCAGTCCCCAAGCTCAGGGAATAGGGGCACCGACTCTTCATTAACTTCTTCAAGCTGATTATGGGCATTGAGATATTAGAAGAGGAGCAGGGGGAAGAGTAAATTGATAAGCCTCTGACAATGTGTCTTCACTGCATCCCACTGCAATTCCGGGACATCAGAGGTTTGAGCAGGTCTGCTCAGCTTGCTTGATGAGTAGATACACCGAGGCTGTGTATTCTGCAACATACAATTCTCAAAACAAATTTTATTATCAAGATAATTTTTTGTTTGAATTCTGAATTTATCCTTCTGGTGGCCTGCCTCTGTGATGTCTAATCCATATAATTCTGGGAGTTTCTATGAGGGTGTGCTCCCACCATCCTCCAATTCCCACCTCCCTGCTCTCAAATTCCCCAACACTAGAGAATCCAAACTTTCAGGCACCAAGGGACTCTACTTCCACTGATGCCTGGCAAGACCACCCTCAACTACCTATACAGGTGGAGCCATGAGTCCCTCCCTTTGTGTTCTCAGGCTGGAGATTTTAGAATGGCTACTCCAGCTTGTCTCTTGGGACCATTTGCTTGAAAAATTGTTTTCCAGCCGTTCATTTTAAGGTAAAGTCTGTCTTTGTCACTGAGGTGGGTTTCCTGTATGCAGCAAAATGCTGGGTCCTGTTTACATATCCAGTCAATTAGCCTATGTCTTTTAATTGGGGAATTAAGTCCATTGATATTAAGAGATATTAAGGAACAGTGATTGTTGCTTCCTATTGTTTTTGTTATTAGAGGTAGAATTATCTTTGTGTGGCTATCTTCTTTTGGATTTGTTGGAAGAGGATTACTTTCAGGCTCTTTCTAGGGTATAATTTCCCTCCTTGTATTGGAGCTTTCCCGCTATTAATCCTTTGTAATGCTGGGTTTGTGAAAAGATACTGTGTAAATTTGGTTTTGTCGTGGACTATCTTGGTTTCTCCATCTATGGTGATTGAGAGTTTTGCTGGATATAGTAGTCTGGGCTGGCATTTATGTTCTCTTAGGATCTGTATGACATCTGTCCAGCATCTTCTAGCTTTTATAGTCTCTGGTGCGAAGTCTGGTGTAATTCTGATAGGTCTGCCTTTATATGTTACTTGGCCTTTTTCCTTTACTTTACTGTATTTAATATTCTTTCTTTGTTTTGTGCACTTGGTGTTTTGATTATTATGTGATGGCAGGTATTTCTTTTCTGGTCTAGTCTATTTGGCATTCTATAGGCTTCTTGTATGTTTATGGGCATCTCATTCTTTAGAGTAGGGAAGTTTTCTTCTATAATTTTGTTGAAGATATTTATTGGCCCTTTAAGTTGGGAATCTTCACTCTCATCTATACCTATTATCCTTAGGCTTGGTCTTCTCATTGTGTCCTGGATGTTTTGTGTTAACAACTTTTTGCATTTTGCATTTTCTTTGACATCTGTGTCAATATTTTCTATGGTATCTTCTGCACCTGAGATTCTCTCTTCTATCTCTTGTATTCTGTTGGTGATGCTTGCATCTATGACTACTGATTTCTTTCCTAGGTTTTCTATCTCCAGGGTAGTCTCCCTTTGTGATTTCTTTATTGTTTATTCTTCCATTTTTATGTCCTGGATGGTTCAATTCTTTCCCCTGTTTGGTTGTGTTCTCCTGTAATTCTTTAAGGGATTTTTGTGCTTCCTCTTTAAGGGCTTCTACCTGTTTACCTGTGTTCTTCTCAAATTCTTTGAGAGTGTTATTTATGTCCTTCTTAAAGTCCTCTATCATCATCATTAGAAGTGATTTTTAATCTAAATATTGCTTTCCTAGTGATATGGGGAATTCAGGACTTTCTTGTGTGGGAGAACTAGGTTCTAATGATGCCAAGTACCCTGGGTTGCTGATGCTTATGTTCTTGCACTTGCCTTTTGCCATCTGGATCTCCTTAGTGCTACCTGGCCTGTCTCTGACTGGAGCCTGTCTTTCCTATTATTCTGGTTGTATCAGAACTGTGTGGGATGGGTATTACTACTGGGGTTAGAGCTGGGGCCCAAGATTTGCTCAGTGCTCAGGCACAGACAGGAAGGGATCAGTGCTCCAGGCCATGAGTGACTTCCTGGGTCCTAGTGGGTCCCAGTTTCCCCCTGTTTGGGGCCGGTGTTGCTGTCTCCTTACCTAAGATACTGCTGGGGTTAGAGCTCCTGGGAGGCCCACTTCCTCTGGGTTCTGTAAGATTGGGGGCAGAGCTGCTGCCAGGGATCTGCTCAGTGCTCAGGGCCAGGAGTGACTTCTTGGGTCCTAGCAGGTCCCAGTTACTCTCTGTTTGGGGCTGGTGTGGCTTTCTCCTTACCTAAGATACTGCTGGGGTCAGAGCTCCTGGGAGGCCCACTTCCTCTGGGTTCTGTGAGATTGGGGGCAGAGCTGCCTCCTGGGATCTGCATCAGGTTGATATTCTTGAGGGTGGGGGATGTGACTTAGGAGCTGCCAGTGTTTCCAGATTACCAAGGACTTTCTTTTTAACTGCCTCTGCCTTGCAGCTATCTAGACCAAAGTGTGATCATTGAGATGAGGACAGTCAGAGTTAATGGGACAATATATCTCTCACAGTGATGTCATCATATGGGTCAGGTGAAAATCTCTTGTAGGGGCTGAAGCCTAAGGAAATGGCTAAAGGCCTTAAGAGCAGCCTTTTAAGAACCCCATCCCCATGACTGCATAGAACTGCATGGACTATTTTAGTTTAAAGAGTTCAGCAGACAGTAGTGACCCCAACTCAGTATATACAAGAGTCTTCCAAACAGGTCAACTCAAAACACCTGTAAAGACCGGGCCATGCCTTAGCCACTGCACATGTATACAGCTTTAATTCATCAGGTGAGTAATAGCTACCTCCTTCCTGTTGCTGCCCCTCAGCATTTGTCCCTCCCCAAGTTATCTTCAGCCTCTTACCGAAGTCAATCACGCTGTGACTTGTTCACTCATAACAAATTAGAGGACTTCTCTTGATTTCCTGTGTTTGTTAATGGTTTAGGCTCTATAAAGGAGTCAACCATTGACTCTTGATGTGGAGTGGAGAGTGCTAAGGACTGAAGCCACATCCATGTGTCACTTTCTTTTCCATTTTCTGAGAGAGGAAAGACTCATTTTTGCCTTGTAGTTCTAGGGCATACAATTCATTGTGATGGAGGAGAGCATGTCAGGCCTTGTGTCAGAAAGAGGAAGCAGCTGACACATTAAATAATCCACACACTGGGATGGAAGGAAGATGAATGCTGGAGCCCAACTCAGTTTCTGCCCCCCCCCCCCCCCATCAATTGAGAACCCAGCCCACACAATGGTACCACCTCCATTTATTCACTGTGGCAAATAATTGTCCATCTAGTTATCCATCACAAATGAGTGTAGGTAATGAAAATTGTGTGTGTGTGTGTGTGTGTGTGAATACTGTCTAGCTGTAATGAAAACTGTAATCACAAAATTTTCAGAAAAGTGAACAAACTTAGAATGTATAACATTAAGTAAGTTTATACAGTGTCAAAAAAAGAAAAAAAGAACACAATCTCCTTCACATGCAGAGCAAAGCCAATAGCATATCTATATTTGTAAACAAATGTCCATGGGAATACAATATAACATGTAGAAAAGAGAACTTACATTCTAATGATCAGAGGATGAGGAGGACCTTGGGACTGGCAACTGATGCATTAGGAATGAGGATACTGAGGCAGTTGTTTCCCAGCTCTGACTCCAGTGCTAGTGGGGTTTTTATTCTTTGGTGACTGATGGGTCAGGTGATGATTTTGCATAGAAATACATTAGATAGTGAAAGGGGAGACCCACTGGGAAGCTCCACAGCCCCAGAATGGCTCTTCTAAGTGTATGCAAGTTCATTGAGATGATAGATTTTATCTGGATAATTTTTGATTTGTGATATTTTCCATTTGCAAACTTTTTATAATGAAATTTAAAATAAAAAATTTAAAAGGACATGGATATGAGCTGTTGGAGGCAGAAAGTAGGTCTGATAATGTTAAGAAAAGAAGTAGGGGTTAAAGTGATCAAAATCTATCATATGAAATTCTCAAAGAATTAATAAAAATATTTTAAAAAGAAATCCATCATAAAATGACAATAAAAATATTAAATCCCATTTCTAAACTACATGTATAAGGACTAAATCACTGTGCAAAATATTCAGCACTTGAATGACAGTAACCATACTCTATACTACTTGCAAAAACTTGTGAAATGTATGTTAAGCCATTCATAGTAGTCCACCCCTTCAATCCCAGCACTAAGAAGGCAGGGGCAGGTAGTTCTCTATGAGTTCCAGGCTATCCTGGGATTCATAGTGAGACTTTATGTCAAACAAAACAAAACAAACAAAAACCTTGTGAAATGCTGTCAAAATGTGACTCATAGGAAATACTGTCAGGTGTGCAAGGGGACGAGTTTCAGGCCTCGGCTGTTTGGGGCTGTGCGTACCTCCCTTCTGAGAATTTGCCGGGCAGCCTGGGACACTTGCCTGCACATATGCTTTCCTACAGCCTTTCTGTACAGTGCACCCAGCAACCTGCTATACCTCCGTTAAACAATGGGGTCAGGAGTGTCTCCTCCTCTTAAGGACCCTTCATCCTGTGCTTATGTCTAGGTAGAGAGCTGGAAGACAGATCTGACCTGAGATGGTTTGGGGTACACATACAATAAGGCAAACTGTTTCCTCAAAGTAAACTGGTAGGGAGACTCTTCTACTTAGCTTCTTATGTCTGTGTGCGTGCTTGATCAAAATCAGATGCATTATTCGAAGAAACATGCAATCAGTGTGGCCTGCTTTATCCAAGCCTGTCATTTAAAACAGAGTCTGCCCAAAATACAACCCTAGTAACCAAACACCTCCCTCCTTTTGACCCCATTAAAAAAAGCCCTAAGCACTGGGCAGTGGTGGCGCACACCTTTAATCCTAGCACTTGAGAGGCAGAGGCAGGTGGATTTCTGAGTTCAAGGCTAGCCTGGTCTACAGAGTGAGTTCCAGGACAGCCAGGACTACACAGAGAAACCCTATCTCAAAAAACAAAAACAAAACAACAACAACAACAATGCACAATAAGAGATAAAAGCCACCAGATCCTTAGTGGCGATTGGTCTAGAGTTTGCAAAAACCAAACCAAACCAAACCAAAAACCTGCATAGAAACTCCCCTCCCCACAAAGGGAGGCACCCATGACTTCAGCTGTATACTTAGGGGAGGATGGCCTTGTCAGGCACGGGTGGGAGAGGAGATCCTTGGTCCCATGAAGGCTGAACACCGATTGTGGAGGAATTCGAGGGTGGGGAGGGGGGAGTGGGGGGGGTAAGTAGGGGCACACCCTTGTGGAGGCAGGAGGGGGGATGGGATAGGGGGTTCCTGGGTGATGGGGGGAATGGGGTGAGGGGATAAAATCTGAAATGTATTTTAAAGAAATAAATTTAAAAAAAAAAAAAAAAAAGAAACTCCCTCACCCGAAAAACACAGAAGGGGGGGGGATTAAGATTAATCAAGTAATTAGATTTAGGTTTATGAGACGAGAGAAGAGACTCGTGTCACAGTCTTAAGCCCTCTTAGGCCACACCCTCCATGCAGGGCCTGAGCTTCCTGGATTCTTGGTGTCTCCTACAGGTGTCACAGTGTTTCCAGAGTTCACATCTGCTCGGTGCTCCTTTTCCTAAGGCACACTGTTCATTTGCCATATAGTGTTGGAGTCAAGGACTCACTGAATTGGGCTGAGGATGTAACTCAGTGTTAGGGTACTTGTCTGGCATGCGCAAGATCACAGGTTCAATCCTCAGTATCCCTGGAAGTTCTTTGAGGAGTCGCAAGTTAGTGACAGATTTCAGTCTATCGTCTCAATATACCTGTCTTTCGTGGTCTCATCCAAATAGGAAGCAAGGAATGAGACACGACAAGACAACAGTTCAAAATGAGTTGCAGTAGCACGGGAAGTACGTTTCCTCCGTGGAGTCCATGCCAGCATTTAGACCACGCAACTGTGTGTCCAAATGTTTACTGAGCTCTGTGCACAAAGGTTTTAAGATAATGAAACTCGGTATATACATTTAATCCCTTGCCTATGATGTACCAAGGAGGTATAGTGTGGCTTTCTTTAGCTTTCTGATTTGCTTTCAAAATTCTGTAAGAAACACTTAATCTATAGTTTTATCTAGACTCATTCCTTCAATTCTATAATAAATTAAATCTTATAGTCCAGCTTTGCCAAGCACTAGAAATAAAACAATGAATAAAGTTATCAAAGTTTCTATCTACATAAACAGTTTGTAATTATTACTTTGTTGTTTTCTAGAGGTTAGAAGAAAAATATTTTTTTTTTTTTTTTTTAGCTAAACATACTGTTCCCCTTTTACCCATCTCTCTGACTTCTCCTGTAAGAAATAAAATCCTTCCATGAAGAGAAGCTTTAAATGTATCATGGACCTGCAAAGCTGAGTTGCAAACCCAGGTCTTCTAACCCCAGTGCTCAGTTTTGTCTCAGTAGCTGGCTCTCCCAGCTCTGCATTCATGCTTCCTTTGCTTGCCTTCAATTTGCTGTATGGAAAACTTCAGTGGCTTCTATGACATGATAGGTGCAAAGGTACAGACATCGCGCTGCTGACTTCTACTCACAGGTTAGCTTGGTTTTGTTTGCTTGTTTGTTTGTTTAGAGATGTGGTTGGTTGGTGGGTTTTTGTTTGTTTGTTTTGTTTTTTAAGATAGGGTTTCTCTGTAGCCCTGGCTATCCTAACTTACACTGTAGACCAGTCTGGCTTTGAACTCACAGAGATCCACCTGCCTCTGCCTGCCAAGTGCTGGGATTAAAGGTGTGTGCCACCTTTTTACCTAATTCTGAGTTAGTTAAAGATGGAGGGGGTTGACTGGAATCCCATGTTAAAGGGTACAGCCTGTCCCAGCAGGGACGACACGGCAGCTGGGGCTGTGTTAGTCACAGTGTTGGTAGTGTGAGCAGAGGCACTTCACATGGTAGTGGGTGAGAAAGCAGAGACACTATATCAGAGCCCAGGGGAGCAAGTCCTTCTTCAAGGCCTACCCCTGGCAGCCTAGGGTCCATGTCTCAAACATTCCTCAGCTTCTCAAAGCAATGCGACAAGCTAGGAGCTGTGTGCTCAAACACACAAGCCTGCACAGCACATGTTACACAATTTTAAAGGGTGGGTTAGGGAGAAATAGTCTAAACAGTTTATTTTTTAGCTCCACCCCCACCTGATTGAATGTTGGCTTCAAGACGCCTCAGAGGACCTGAACTTACGGATCTAGGCATATTTTCAGGGTTGGCTTATAGATACAGAACAGAACACTCTGTTCTTAATCCTTGTCACTAACAACCTTTAAACATTTCAATCGCATATTAAGAAAAGAGCGCTGTATTTTTCCATGTTTCTCCCATTTCCCATGCAGCTGTCAATAGCCAGCTTGTGCTTGCTATCTTTTTGGAGTCCAACTTCTTTTACAAACCTAAGAAAATATTTTTCCCACTCTCAATAACAAGAAACTATAGAAGGAGAAGGGTTTCTGAAACCGCACGAGTCACTTGAGAACATCCACAGGAGCGCCTGCCATCGTGTCCTGTAGTGCGAGGACCCGTGGCCACTCCTCATTTCTAGAGGCACGCTGGCATCAGTCACTGGGGTAGAATTGGCTCAGTAACGTTTCCATCTGCTGTCTTGGCCCAGGTCATCATAGAACATCACCTGAGCTTTGTCTGATGGTCTCTCGGGCCAAGATGAAGGCTCCACAGGACGACACCATATTCATCTCTCTGCACAGTTTACTTTTTGTGTGTGTGTGTGAACAGAACAAGATTTTTTACCAAGAAAACTTTCTAATCAAAAGATCCAAAAAGGTTTTTCTTTATTATCTGTTTCCTTTCTTTCTCCTTTATCTTCAAATTCTGACAAATCTCAAATATGAATGTCACCTTCTCTAAGGAGCTTTTCCCAGCACTTTGTGTTCTCTGGGAGCCCCTGGCGAGCCCGCTTCATAAGGCATGTGTGTTCCTAGTACTTATTTGAATCTCACCCTCCCAGTGGACTATAAACTCTCCAAAGGACAGGAGGCATTACATCTTTTAAAGTTCCTAACATACAGTGTGTTTCCGTTCTGAAAATGATTTGCAAGTTTAGAGAAAATTAATAATCTCTGTTAGTTGTAAACTAAACCTACAGGGCTCAAACACATTGGAAGTTGGGAGTTGCTATTATTAAAACATAGAGGTTAGAAGTGACTTTTCTTTTAATTACAATGTTAGGAATAGGAAGTTTAGAGTTTGAAAGACTTAGATGTTTATGTAGGAAAAATGAAAACAATTTCTTTTTGTTGAAAACTGACAGGATATTTGAAACTATTCAGTATCATTTAAATTTGACCTCAGCCATTAATTGCTGAAATTCACCAATTAAATGGCTTTTAAGTCCATGCTTATCCTAAAATGGATTTCTGCCTTAGTTGAATTTTTCATATTATTTGTACATCATCATCTAAGGCTGTAGTTCTCAACCCTCCTACTGCTGTGCCACTTTTATACAGTTCTTCATGCTGTGGTGACCCCTCCATGTATAAAGTGATTTTCATTGCTACTTTATGACTAATCTTTCTACTGTTATGAATTGTAACGTAAGTGTCTGTGGTTACTTCCCGCCCTTGACCACTCCTGTAAAAAGGTTGTTCAACCCCCGGATGGGTCATGACCCACAGGTTGAGAGCCACTGATTTAAGAGCTATATATAGAACTTAAAAAAAAATCTATCATAAGCCTGGAGATATAACTTGGTTCTTAAGATGTGATTTTGGTTTCCAGTACCTGCAGTAGGGGCTGCAACTCCTGAGAATGCCTCTGGCTTCCAGGAACACCTGTGCACATTGGCACATGCCTGCATACAAGCACACATATATGCATCGTTTTAATTGTTTATTTTTAAGTGCATAAGTCTTTTTTATCTGTATGTCTCTTTGTTCACCACATGTATGGCTGTTGCCTGTAGAAGCCAGAAAAGGGTGTCAGCTAGCCTAGGACTGGAGTTATAGACAATTGTGAGCTACCCTGTGGGTTCTAGAGCTTGAACCTAGGATCTCTGGAAAAGCAGCCACTTTTCTTAACTGCTAAATCATTTCTCTAGCATACACATACACACAGGTAATTATTTTTTAAATTAAAATATACTTTATATAATATATATTATATAAAAATTATATTATTTTCCTCTTCTCTTTCCTCCTCTCCCACGTTTCTCACCTAGTTACTCCACCTGAAATTCATTTTCTTTAACTGTTATTGTTACATATATGTGTGTGTATACATAAAATATGTGTAAATGTACATAATATGTAAGTAAAACCGGCTGTTTGCTCAGTCCATTTAGTGTTGCCTGTGTATGTCTTGTTTCAGGCCTGACTACTTGTTAATTAGATAACCATGTAGGGCTCATCCCTTGGGAAGACTAGTTATCCTGATCTTAGCATTTCTTAATTACCTATAGTTGTCTATTCCTGGAACTCTGCCCCATGAGATTTCCCCCTAGTGTGTTAGTATGGCTTTTGGTGTACTTGTTCAGGTCTTCTGTGGGTAGACATATTGTTGCAGTATCATATGCAAAGTTTCCCTGCTGCTTCTAGAAGTCCCAGTCTCACAGCAGATTAGCTAGGCCTCTGTTTTTTACAATTTCTCTCCTTCTCTTCCATACTCTTTCCTGAGACTTGGGTGCTGGAGTTGTGTTTCGCATACATCATTGGGGCTGGGCACCCTGTAACCAGTTGTTCTTTCTGTTTTGACCAATTGTGGTTTTCTGTAATGGTCTCTGACTGCTACAAATAGAAATTTATTTTGTGAGGAAAACTACACTTCTCTCTAGGTTAAAAAAACAAAACAAAACAAAACAAAAAAACCATGAGTATTTAGAATACAGTTAGGAATTGTGCTGGCGGCAGGGTTAGGTTCTCCTTTAATTCCATGACCTCACTAGCCCTGGATATTTGACCAGGTTTCTAGTACCAGACATGATTTCCTTACTGTTGAACGAGCATTACATCCAATTAGATAGCTGTTGGTTACTACCATGACATAAGTGCCTTAGGGATACCTTGCCATGCTGGTCATTGTCATGGTTCATCGCAGTCACAGTTGGGTTAGGAGTTACTTCCCTCCCTTGGAAACCTGCATAGCACCTTTTGATACTGTGAAAGCTAGTCTTCGGAAAGAAGCTGTGAGCCAGATCCACAGTGGATCCTGCGTCAGAAGTGCAAGGTGTCTTCTGCCATAGTGGCTTACCTTCAGCTTCTGGGAGGCAACCAAAAACAATGGCAACAGCCGGTGTTGTTTAAGACTCCTGGACCCCCTGACAAATAACTCACTGGGGAGCTTCTTGTGCCTGGTACCACACTAAGAATGTCAAGGGGAAAGCCGTAAGAAATCACATT
Organism: Arvicanthis niloticus; assembly: GCF_011762505.2. Lineage (NCBI taxonomy): Eukaryota > Metazoa > Chordata > Mammalia > Rodentia > Muridae > Arvicanthis > Arvicanthis niloticus. The sequence continues at coordinate 75,081,409 of NC_047664.1, read as the reverse complement.
ACTTTTTACTCATCTAAAAATTGCATCTAGTAGCTATGCTTATGGGAATGCATATACATACACAGTGAGGACAGAGCAAGCACACTTAGGTGCACAGTGCTCCCCGTTACAGCCAGACATTAGTTCACATGTTTTTTTTTAAGAAGAAACTTTTTAAAACAAAGTCTGTCCCTTTGAGATAAGCATGAATGGTTTAGGCAGAAAAGGCTATGTGGCCACAGTAGCTGTCCCAGACTGGGGAATAACTGGGAAAAGCTTTGATTTTACTTCTTGGCATTAAAACTTGCCACACCAAATTTTCCTCAAAGGACAGATTTTCACACTGGCTTCCAATCAAACGCACCCTACCCAGACTCCACCTTTAGTGGTGTTTTCTACAACTATAGACAAGAGAGAGGTTTCTGCTGGCCCAGTGTGGCAGGGTTCCTGTTACTGATACACATAGTGTACCACGGGCCTCCTCCTACCAGCAGGAAAGGCTGGGATACATGGTCTCCCGGGGACTCTGGAAGAAGAGCACTGTAGCACCCTAGTGTAGCTACCTGGTTTCTAGAGATCTAGAGACATCTCCCAGAGAGCCTTGCATCAGGCTGGGAGCTCTAGGAATATTTTGAAAGACAGGCGTTGAGCGACACACACATTGCTCTTCGGACTTTGCTTTTGTTTTTGTTTTCTCTTTTTCTCATGCTGGGGGTTTGAGTCCTGATCCTTGAACATGCTAACAGCACTCTACCACCTCAGCCTGCCAAGCGTATTGGAATCAGCAGATTTAGTAGCATGTTCATGGGAAATTAAAAAGACAGAGGCCAAGAACCATACCACATACAACCAGTCCCACAAATGGCACAGAAATGGCATCAAGAAACCCCAGTCACAAAGATATGAATCTCTTAAGGGGTTGACCTTAAGTTCCTAAGAAACATATACTTTTCTAAGAAGTACAAGGAAAGGCCAGAAGAAGATGCAGGCAACAATGCAAAGGCAGTGAATGAGCACACAGAGGCCATCAAGGCCCTTGTGAAGCCCCGGGCCTTCAAGCCCAAAATACCAAGGACACCAGCTGCAAACTCAGCCGCCTGGCTTTCATCGCTCACCCCGAGCTCGGGAAGCAGATTCAAAGCTACATGGCCAAGGGTCGTAGGCTTTGCCAACCAAAGCCCAAGGTTCAAACCAAGGCAGAGGCTGAAGCTCCAGCTAAGGCCCAGGCTTCAGCTCCAACTGGGGCTCCCAAAGGTGCCCAGGCCCCTGTGAAGGCCCCATAGAAAAGGCTCCTGCCAGTGTGAAGACAGACAGACTGCTGTGACACACCTGCCTACACACTGTTTGCAGATGACCAGTTTTTACAAATAAACTCGAGGCAAGGGGGAAAAAAAAAGTAGTACTGACGGTTTCCTAGGCTTTGCCTGTGTCTGAAAACATTTCTAAAATGTGACTGAGCAAGGCTTAGAGCAGTTTGCCTGTTGCCTGAAACAGTGACCTATTAAGTCACCAGATGTGTATCAACTGACTTCCACATCCACGCTAGACCTAGGACTTCCAGTGATCACAGTCTGATTTCCAAGAGGGTATCACCCAATTAATGTGAATTAGCACTAACAAGCAGGGCACTGTTACAGACACATGAAAGGCCTTTACAGTGAAGAACAGTCGAGGATGACATGCTCATTTAGTGTGTGGGCACCGGAAGAGCCATTACCTATTCAAAACAGAGTTGTAAAGGAATCAGGCAGGAGGAGCTGGTTGCTAATGGTTTTAGCGTGGGAGGAGAAGGCTGCACTGCAATTCTTGGCTCTGAGGTAGGATCAGCAAGATCAGTAGCCCAGCACTGACCTCTGTGTGTTTGGAGCCTCTCTGTTGACTCACCAGACTTTTACAGTTCCGTGAGCCAAATAACAGAAGTGCAGGCAGAGCTCTCTGTGCCCGAGCCTCAGCCCTCTGAGCAGCTTGTTCCTTAGGGCAAGAATGAGAATTTCCTGGGATCCCACGTGGAGACCTACCGTATTCATCTAAACTAAATTAAATTAGAACGACGACCAGAAAACCCACCAGGAAGATGGGAGCTTGTGCCGAGTGGCACCTCGGCAGGCTGCTGTACATTCTTTCAGACTGGCCTTTTGTGATAGAAAGAGTGTCTTAGTGGCACTGATACAGTTGCACATTTATCCACATCAAGGTTATCCAACCTCTTTGAGTCCAAATGGGATTTTGAGTCCTGACCTTCTCCTGATCCTGTGACTGTCCATTTACAATTAAACCAACACAACTGTTCCATGTTAAGAAATACCTATTTATGGTAGAAAATCATGATGATAAAACTCCATCACCCAAAGATAATCACCATAAATATTTTGGTAAGCATATATAAAAATACATATATACACATAAGCATGTATGACTTCAGATACAAATTGACCTTTATATTAGGGATTTGTTTATAAAGAACTTATTTTAACATATGAATTATATTCTAAGACATATTATTATTTATTTAGGCACTTTTCTATTTTTGTACATTTGATTGCTTCCAAATTTTGAACATCCTTGTATATAAATCTCTGTTCTTATCTTTGATTACTTCCTTAGGATAAAGTCCTAGAAATGGAATCACTAGGTCAAAGGTTATAATGACTCTTCGGGCTCCTGGTGACTTTGGGTCACTCTGTACCCCCAGGACATTTGCTGACCTTTATCCCCATCAACAGTGTGGACATAGGACCTGCCTCACCACAGTTATCCTAGCCTTGGGCATTGCTCGTCACTTACCAAACAGAAATAGGATGCGCCGTGGCCCCTGATGCTCTATGCTCTGTTCTGCTTAATACTCTTCACCTCAAATACACTTATAACAAAGATTATTGAGGCTGTCCTCACACAAAGACTAATCAGAGAAGACATGGCCACTTAAGATGTGACCCACAGGAGCACATACTGACATTGTTCCTCATAAATAAGACCCTCTGGTGTGAGTCTTGTTAAATTTGTGTGTCTTTAGCATCCTTTAGGAAGGTTGTGTTTGGTCTCCAGGGTCGGAATGATGGGTCTCTTTCCCATAATTGTCCAACATTAAATGGAACCCCAAGCGTGAAAACTGCACTTCATGGGCCCACTGGAGTTGTCCTGCTGACAGAAAACTGATTGACTGAATCTAAATCACCATGACTTATGTGAGTCTGCCCACTCAGGATGAATAGGGAGAAATCACCAGAAGGAAATTGGCCTCTGAAGTGTGAGAGCATTGGATTATTGCCGTCAGGGGCAATGCCTGTCAGAAATACAGCATCTCTGCCTGGCTTTGGGTTGCTCTACGGTTTCTTCCTACCCTACCTTTCTCTGGGCATATGTGCCACTTCCTTCATTTTCCAATTGAGCCATCCACAGCTGGCAAGAGTATACTACTTATATTTATAATGTTTAGTTTGTTCTGTAACGATACCAAATTTTCACCAACTTTTCCTTAAGTGGTTAACAATGAAGAAATGACTCAGAACATTGAATAAATTGAGTATCTACACCTGTCAAAGACCCCAGGTTGGACTGAAGAGCACAGAACCTATGAGGCCCCACCATTGTGAACTTCCACTATAATGCAGGACAGTGAGTGCAGAGGTGGTCTCTCACAGGCTGATAATAGCTTTGGAGAGTGGGTGGGTGACATGAGAGTATAGTGTGGTTTGCAAATGTGTTATTTTATGTGACATAGCTAAAGAGGGGCTCTTTGAAGAAGATTCTGAACAGACCTGAATGGATGTGGAAAATGACCCACCAACCACACATAGTACCAAAGCCAGGGTCCTGGTGTTGTGGCTTGCTGGGTCTCTTCTCAGATCTCAGCCAAGAACATCAGAAGAAGCAAGGAGGACTGGATGGTGAGGAGGCAGAAACTCAGGACAGGGATAGCTCATGACTGTGGACTTTGACCCTGTGTGGAAAGAGGACCACACAAGGGCTTTGAGCATAGCAGTGAGCCAGGCTGCCAGCTAGAATGAGATCAGAGGAAGACTGACGAGAGGGAGAGCAGGAGCTGACGGGACCAGAGAAGGCGGGAGGGATACGGATCTCTAGTTATGAACACTGTGGTTACGTGAGTAAGGGACTAGTGGATGAAGCTTACCATTGAAATTGTTGCAGGGATTAGGCAGCTGCCTGTCCAGCCTTTTCTCCCTGGAGCCCACAGGTACCCGTGAGGTTCTTCAGTGTTGGTACAGTACAGCTCAAAGTGTTTAGTTGTAACAAGCATCCTGAACTGATAGGGCTACAGAAAGCCTTAGAAACCATCTGACTGCACCTTTCAGTTTACCAGGTAAGAGTCTGATTCCCATCAAGAGGCACAGTTGCCTCTCCACTCACATAGTCCCTGGCTGTTCTATGTCCTATCTCCACATTCCTTACCACATCCCCTTTGTTTTACAAGTAGGTCCTTATTTTTAACCCCAGAATTGGTTTTAAAATAACTTCTTGTTCCTACCATCGGATATTTTTAAGCATCATACTTTGATGAAATCCAAATGGCTTCAATTTAAAAGATACAACAAAGTTTTATCAAACACTTTTTGAAAAGATGTTATTTAGGGACCAGGCACAGTAATGCATGCTGGTAGTGCATCCCAGAGCTTAGGAGGTAGATGTAGAAGAATGTCAAGTTCAAGGCCAGCCTGGACTACATATTTGGCACTTGTTTAAAAGTTTTATTTGTTTGCTTGTCTGTTTATTGTGTTTGTTCATGCACAAGCCTGCATGGCATTGGTCTCCTTCAAGATGAACTGACACAGAAGAGGTCACACCAGCATCACTAGAAGTTTGGGCAAGTTTTGTTGATCCTGGGCACACTTCTATTTAACTTGTTTTTCTTTGTCCTCTGCTTTTCGTGTGATTGAAATGTTTTCCACGTTTGTTTCCTGTGGGTGTCATATGGTCCATGTGGTGCCCTTGCACAACCGTTCCCAGCACTCGATGAGATTTCCCCTTATTTTTAGGAAGCTGAAAATAGCCCATTGTATTATAATTAGCCAGTGGTGCCCACCCAAATATGATTATTATGGCAAGGACTTTTGCTTCTTCTCTCTTCTAGGGGAGAGGATGTGGTTGGGAGGAAAAGGCTGGGCAATATTTTAAGCGTTTTTTAATGCTGTTAAATACTCAAGAATCCTTAGGAAATATTTGTGTTTTCAGGTCCTCTAGGAGGCTTTTGAAACATACTTACAGAGCTAGTTTCAAACTAAATATTCAAAACTCTGGGGAGCTAAGTTTCACTTTTAGCCTAATAGAGCCACTTGCTGTCCCAGCCTTAAATCTGTCTAGTACAAAGAAAATGAGAAACCTGTCCATGACTAGTGAGTTCAAGAGTGATCTGGGTCAATGGAAATTTCATTTCCAAAATTCTGTACAAGTATTTAGAAGATTTTTTAAAATTCATACTGTAACAGTTCTGCTCAGTTTTTCTGAATCTTACTAAGCCCTGAAAAGAACACACTAGCACAGAAAAGATATACGATTTGCTTGACTGCTTTTGCCTCTGTATGATCCAGGGGCACTAACCCAAAAGATGTCTGTGGCAGTAGATTACTTCCCATGGCAACTGACTGCAGTGTTACAAACATGAAATGTTGGCCAGTTCTGCCTGAAGGTTAGGAACAGTTCCTGTTGGAATGGGGTCATTCAAAACCGAGGCCAAGGGTGACATTATCAGAGCCGCTTCCAGCATGTGTCTTTTCAAAGAGATGTTCTCATCGTCCCCAGAGCTTCACTTTAGCTTGTAAGAGCTGATCTTGTCCATTGTTGTTGTTTAATGTTTTGTTTGCCTTTTTATTTCCATACCTCAGGTGACCCACTAAGAAAGTAGTTATTTCTAGCTTTAGAAACCTCTGTAAGAAACAGTTTCTGCCTTCAAACTATACTTTACAAGAAAGATTTATTTTGGAACTTTGGTCAAAAACATCTGTACTCTGCTGGACAAACATCTGTCTTTCTGCAAGAGTTGCTGCCTTCTGAAGCTGGATAAGCTGAGTTTGCCCCTCACAAAGCAGTGCGCACTCATTTGTTAATACATAGCGCCTCTTGGTGGCCACCATAGGTTACTGCAGCAGGAAAATGAAACACCCTCCCCTTCCCCAGCTTAGGAATATCTTAGAGACAGAGTTTACATTTTAATATAGGCACTGCTCGAAGACATGACCTGAAGAAGCTACCGGGAGGGAGCACAAGGTCTGGGCCGCTATGCTAGAGCACAGCCATGCGTGGAGGCTTTCGCCGAGCTGATGTGGTCATGATGGTGGAAAGAAGCACATACAGGCCAGTCTCAGTCTTCTCTGACCTGCCTGATTGACAGCATGCACTTGAGAGACTGGGATGTTCCTGGCAAGCCTGCTCCCAGCTCCCCTGTTGCTTCTTCCTTGCATGGGGATAAAATTATAGGTAGGATTTTTGTCATTAACATTCTCGCATTCTTTACAGTCAGTTACATCCAAGGAGCGCTGTTGTCTTCCCCACCTCTGTATCCCAGACATGCAGCCCAAAGCCTGGCTCTCTGTGGGGTGAATGGGAAGTGTCTAAGAACCAATCGTGATGCATCAAGACATAAAATTCGTAATTGTGGACTGCCCCTGACCATTCAGGCATATTCTAAGTTTTCATTACTGTGCTTCTCTGTATTTACTCTTGTTAAATTGCCTTAAATATAGTGATCTCTGCTTAATGAGAAGCCTAGACAGAAAATAGCACCCCCGCCCCCGTAACAAAGCTAGGCATTTGAATGGCATCCTTCCACTTCTCCCTTCTGACTTTCTAACTTTTAGTTGTCTGCTAAATCATTACCTTACAATGTCGGTTTTTATTCAAAACATCTGCCAGAAGTATTTCATCAGTAACATTTTCTAGTGGAAACTAGCTTAGAGTAAAGGTGGTCCTCTATTTCCTAACAGCAGGGAATGTTGTCCCCTAACCAATTGTATCAGGGTGTGCTAGGAAGAAATTTATTTTAAAGATATATCTATGTTTGAGGAGAATTAAGCTATATCCCACTGAATTCAAATGGGTGTTCAACAAATATTTATTGATTTCCCATCATGTACTTGCATTACACAGGATATGGAAGTAGGTAAGAGTGCCTTTCTTCCCCAGGTCTTGTGAGGAGTCCCAGGCACCCTGATGTAGCGCGCGCTGGGCTGTCATGGACTCATACATCCCCAGCAGGCACAGGCAGCACAGTGGTGTGTGTGCAAGGGAGGTGCAGGGTGTATGGATTGAATCCGAGGCCTTATCAAGGCAAGTGAGCCACCTCTGTGTAGTCAGTCTGGGGATAGTGGCTTGGGGGAGAGAAAAGCTACACAAATAACACTGCATTCCACACATAGACTGTTCACATGGGCAAGGCAAGGAAGGAACGTGTGGACTGTAGGTGTGGTGGGTAAAAACAGATTCTGCCCATAATCCCTCTGATTCCTGCCTTCAGCATGTTTGCTGAACCCTGTGAATCAGGTCTTCATGCAAGGCGTTTCTCATGCCTGGAATATCACAGCCTCTGGTGTCAAGTCTAACCTCCTTCTATCCTGCAGGAAGCCCTTGCTATTCTCTCCCAGCAGCCTGTGCATCCTCATTCCAGTGCCCGCCACACCACTGTATGACACAGTGTATCCACAGTGCCCACCACACCACTGTATGACACATGTGTCCCCACAGTGCCCACCACACCACTGTATGACACATGTGTCCACAGTACCTACCACACCACTGTATGACACAGTGTCCCCACAGTGCCCACCACACCACTGTATGACACAGTGTCCCCACAGTGCCCACCACACCACTGTATGACACAGTGTCCCCACAGTGCCCACCACACCACTGTATGACACAGTGTCCCCACAGTGCCTACCACACCACTGTATGACACAGTGTCCCCACAATGCCCACCACACCACTGTATGACACAGTGTCCCCACAGTGCCCACCACACCACTGTATGACACAGTGTCCCCACAGTGCCTATCACACCACTGTATGACACAGTGTCCCCACAGTGCCCACCACACCACTGTATGACACAGTGTCCCCACAATGCCCACCACACCACTGTATGACACAGTGTGTCCACAGTGCCTACCACACCACTGTATGACACAGTGTCCCCACAGTGCCCACCACACCACTGTATGACACAGTGTGTCCATAGTGCCTACCACACCACTGTATGACACAGTGTCCCCACAATGCCTGCCACACTACTGTATGACACAGTGTCCCCACAATGCCCACCACACCACTGTATGACACAGTGTGTCCACAGTACCTACCACACTACTGTATGACACAGTGTCCCCACAGTGCCCACCGCACCACTGTATGACACAGTGTGTCCACAGTGCCTACCACACCACTGTATGACACAGTGTCCCCACAGTGCCCACCACACCACTGTATGACACAGTATCCCCACAGTGCCTGCCACATTACTGTATGACACAGTGTGTCCACAGTGCCCGCCACACTACTGTATGACACAGTGTGTCCACAGTGCCCACCGCACCACTGTATGACACAGTGTCCCCACAGTGCCCACCACACCACTGTATGACACAGTATCCCCACAGTGCCTGCCACACTACTGTATGACACAGTGTGTCCACAGTGCCCGCCACACTACTGTATGACACAGTGTCCCCACAATGCCCACCGCACCACTGTATGACACAGTGTCCCCACAGTGCCTGCCACACTACTGTATGACACAGTGTGTCCACAGTGCCCACCACACCACTGTATGACACAGTGTGTCCACAGTGCCCACCACACCACTGTATGACACAGTGTG